>NW_006262339.1:15225006-15227186 GCF_000493195.1 Citrus x clementina | reverse complement strand
GTATAACAAACTATATAGGATAATTTAGGACTGCTCCACTCAATTTCACGCTAAAATAAGCAATTGAACGCGCTTCTTGCATCAAAACAACTCCAATACCTATACCTGAAGCATCAACTCAATTTCAAAAGTTTTAGCAAAATTGGGTAAAGCGAGTAATGGTGCAGAAACCAATTTCTCCTTAATTAGATTAAATGTCCTTTCTTGTTCACTACCCCACTTAAATCCCACATGTTTCTTCACAATTTCAGTCAATGGTGCAGCAAGGGTGCTAAAATCTTTCACAAATCTTCTATAAAAACTAGCCAAACCATGAAAACTTCTTACCTCACTTGCACTTTTAGGTGTAGGCCACTCTTTAATAGTCTTTACCTTCTCTTCATCAACCTCAATTCCTTTAGCACTTACAACATAACCAAGAAAAACAATCTGATTTGTACAAAAGGAACACTTCTTCAAATTAGCATATAACTTTTCCTTCTTTAAAACATTCAATACACTTTGCAAATGTTCAATGTGTTCATCTAAGCCCTTACTATAGATCAAAATAGACAACTACAAATTTACCAATAAAAGCACACAAAACATGGTTCATTAACCTCATAAAAGTGCTAGGTGCATTAGATAACCCAAATGGCATCACTAACCACGCATATAAACCATATTTTGTTTTAAAGGTAGTTTTCCACTCATTCCCCTCTCTAATCTTAATTTGATGATATCTACTTTTAAGATCAATTTTACTAAACACACAAGAACCATGCAATTCATCAAGCATGTCATCAAGTCTAGGAATAGAATGTTGATACTTTACAGTGATTTTATTAATTGCACGACAGTCAACGTACATCCTCCACGTGCCATCCTTTTTGGGCACTAGTAAAACTGGTACCGTACATGGACTCATGCTCTCCCTCACATAACCCTTTGCCAAGAGTTCTTCAACTTGCCTTTGAAGCTCCTTTGTCTCCTCGGGGTTACTTCTATATGCGGGTCTATTAAGAATGGTAGCTCCAGGGACTAAGTCTATTTGATGCTCAATTCTTTTGGAAACACATCATCAAAGTCCTGCAAAAGAGTCACAATAGCACTACGCAAAGAAAAGTTAAGCTCATTAGTGTGTAAACAAGCCTCTTTGCACAAAAGTACAACGATAGGCTGTTTTGAAAAGAAAACCCTCTTAACCTAGCTCTCTTTTGCAAACAAGTTCACTTGCTGCCTCTCTTTTCTCTCAACAATATTTTTTCTCACTTGCTGCCTCTCTTTTCTCTCAACAATATTTTTTTCTTTCTTTTCACTTGCTTTTCTCTCAATCTCTCTTTCTTTTGTACTCTCATTTTCTTTTTTTGTATCACTCTCTTTTTGTATTGACATTTGATCCTCATACACTTGCTTAGGTGTTAATGGTACAAGAGTGATTTGCCTTTTATTCATTACAAAAGAATGTCTATTTAAGTAACCATCATGTGTCACATGCCTATGATATTGCCAAGGTCGACCCAAAAGAATGTGTCCAGCATGCATGGGTACTACATCACATAGAACCTCATCCTTGTATCTCCCAATAGAGAATGAAACCAGCACTTGTTTATTTACTTTAACTTCCGCACAATCATTCAGCCATTGTAGCTTATATGGTCTCGAATGTTTCAAAGTTTTCAAATTTAATTTTTCAACTAAACTATTGCTAGCTACATTAGTACAACTTCCACCATCAAATATCATACTACATACATTATCTTTGAGATGGCATCTAGTATGAAAGATGTTATCACGTTGTACCTTCGGATCCTCTTGTACTTGCATGTTGAGAGCACGCCTAGCAACCGTCAATTTACCATCAACAGTGATGTGAATCCCACAATGAAACGTTGAAACCCACACTTAATTTGTAGTTTCAACTTCCCAAGAAAGTTCTAAACAGATTTATGACAAACAAAACCTTGACCCAATGCTTAAGAAAACATGAACCAAAGGTATAGAGAATGATATTGATGCCACACTCAAGAAATAGATGAGAAGGTGAGTGATAAGTCTAAATTTAGATCGCCACAAGAATGCAAATTCTTGATATGTTCACTAGTTCTCAAAAGAACCAAAGAAAGAATAATCTTTCAAATCCAAATAACATTAATCTCTAATGTTCTTACATACAAGGTTGCTGAATTTAAATAGGCTAA
>NW_006262339.1:15223251-15224602 GCF_000493195.1 Citrus x clementina | reverse complement strand
GATACAAATTGTGTATTTGGCTGCCCAATAACTTGAATAATGCCCACAATGCCTTGTCTTCTCTTCAAGCCCAACTCATGATGTCTTGCATCTTGAATTGCATTTTCAATCCATATTTTCTCAATTAATCCATTTAAAGCAGCTTTCATCTTTTTGGCTTTTGCTCTTGTAATTGGGCCTCCATGAATATGCAAAGGATCACTTGAAGTTTTAATAGTATTCCCTTGATGGTTCTCATCATTCCCCCTCTCCTCAAAAGGATTCGTCCTCGAATCTTCATCTACATTGAAAGGAGAAAGATCAGAAACATTAAAAGTAGCACTCACATTATACTCACCAGGAAGATCCAATTTGTGGGCATTGTCATTTATTTGTGCAACCACTTGAAATGGACCATCTCCCCTTGGAAGCAATTTGGAACGCCTTTGTGCTGGGAACCTCTCCTTTCTCATAAGCACCCAAACCCAATCTCCAGGCTGAAAAACCACTTGCTTACGTCCTTTGTTGGCTTGAGTAACATATTGTTCAGTTCTCTTTTCTATGTGTTGACGTGTTCTCTCATGCAATTGCTTGACAAATTCAGCTTTCTTTTTACCATCCATACTAGCACGCTCATTAATAGGTAAAGGTAATAAATCCAAAGGAGTTAATGGATTAAAACCATATACAATCTCAAATGGTGAAAATGTAGTAGCTGAATGGACAGTTCTATTGTAAGCAAATTCAACATGTGGCAAATATTCTTCGCAAGTTTTCAAGTTCTTTTGAATAATGGCACGCAACAAAGTAGACAGAGTTCTATTTACAACCTCAGTTTGTCCATCTGTTTGTGGATGACAAGTAGAGAAAACAAAAGTTTAGTACCCAACTTACCCCACAAAGTTTTCCAAAAGTGGCTCAAGAACTTAGCATCTCGATCTGAAACTATACTCCTTGGTACTCCATGCAACCTGACTATTTCCTCGAAAAGAAAATTAGCTATGTTCTTGCATCATCAGTTTTGTGACATGGAATGAAATGTGCCATCTTTGAAAACCTATCAACAACAACAAAAATAGAATCATTTCCCCTTTTTGACCTAGGTAAACCCAAAACAAAGTCCATAGAAATATCAACCCAAGGTTCACTAGGTAAGGGCAGAGGGTTATACAATCCATGAGGTAAAACTCTAGACTTAGCATGTTTACAAGTGATACACTTCTCACATATTCTTTCAACATCATGTTTCATATGTGGGCCAAAAGAAGTGTTCTTTTAAAACATCTAAAGTCTTTGCAATGCCAAAATATCCCATTAAACCACCCCCCATGAGCTTCACGCACAAGCAATTCATGCAAAGAACTATGAGGCA
>NW_006262339.1:15213151-15220383 GCF_000493195.1 Citrus x clementina | reverse complement strand
TTACTGTCCCTTGACACTACTAATCCTAGACCCTCCATCAAACTCCATGTCTTGCCCTCAAAATTCCAAAGGTCCATTCCAGCAATTGGTCTAATAGATACTGGCACACAACGCAGCATGTTAAACCCTAATATCCTTCCATCTAAATACTGGACAAAGTACGAAGAAAATTTCAGGGCCATTAATGGCAAATTTTTCACTACCTCTTTGATTACCAATAAACCCATTGGTATTCAAATCTTCTCAAATTGTGTCATTTGGACCAAGGTTATCGGTTCAACCCTTCCTAATAAGGATATCTTGTTAGGATTTGACATACTTCACCAAATCACACACCTCCAAATCATTCCCACTGGAATCCGAGTCAAGTCCATGTTCAAACCATTCACAGACATTCTGAAACTCCATAATTTGTCTGATACTCCCCAGCCCTACTAGGATATTTCATCCCATCTTTTGCGTTTTTATCCAAAGTCCCATTCTGAGTTCACCCATCCAACTCCATTGTGGAAAAACCCATCTTTCTTCATTAAGTTACCTTTCAAACTCAATGAAGACATTAACCCGACCAAAGCTACTCATCCAGGAATGAGTCCTTCTAACTTACTCCTAGCCCAAAAGGAATGTTCACAACTATTAGCCCAAGGTCTAATCGAGCCCACAAGTTCTCAATGGGCTTGCCAAGCCTTTTATGTTGAAAAGCATTCTGAAATTGTCAGAGGAAAGAAACGCTTAGTCATTAACTATCAGCCACTCAATATGTTTTTGCAAGATGACAAATTTCCTTTGCCCTGATGACAAAGCATGTTTACTTTTCTCAAAAATGCCCAGATCTTTTCCAAATTTGATTTAAAATCAGGTTTTTGGCAATTAGGCATTGAACCCTCGGAGCGTTACAAAACTGCCTTTTGTATCCCAAATGCCCATTATCAATGGACAGTCCTTCCCTTCGGCCTCAAAACTGCCCCATCCATTTTGCAAAAATCCATGGTCAAAATCTTTCACCCTATCTTGCATTATGCATTAATTTACATTGATGATATCTTGCTTTTTTCAGGATCCCATGATGAACATCACCGGCTGTTAACTCAATTTTATGATATTGTCCAAAGTCATGGAATCATACTGTTTGCCAAGAAAAGCACCATTGCCACGGATAACATTGAATTCCTTGGTATGATCATAAAGGACGGCCATTATCAGCCAGGAAAGCACATTGCCCAAGAATTGCTTCACTTTCCAGATCAGCAACTTTCCAAAAAGTAAGTTCAACAGCTTCTCGGTATTATCAATTACATCAGAGATTTCATCCCGCATGTGGACCGCTATACTCATCACCTCTCGGCTTTATTGAAAAGAAGCCCCCATAGTGGAATGCTGACCACACAACTGCTGTCACTACCCTCAAGCAAATTGTGCAAAATCCGCCTCCCTTAAAGTTAATTACTGATGGAAAGCGCATACTGCAGACAGACGCAAGTGATGAATCATGGGGTGCCATCGTCCTTGAAGAAATCAACGGCAAATAATACTTTATTGCTTACGCTAGTGGATAATTTTCTGACACACAGAAGCATTACCATAGCGTGTTCAAAGAAATTTTAGCGGTAAAGAATGGCATCAAAAAATTTGAGTATCATCTTGTTGGACATCATTTTCTCATCCGACTGGACAGTTCAGCCTTCCCCAATATTCTCAAATTCAAAGGTAAAACTGTCCCAGAAAAGATGTTACTCCTAGCAAATACGATTTTTTGGTTAAGCATATAAAGGGGTCCCAGAACCTCATCCCTGATATGCTATCCAGACTCTCAAAACCAGAAAACCCTCTAACCTTGATCTCCACAACATACCAATTTCCGATCATCTCCATGGCCACATCACTTCCACCAGAAGCTCTCACCAAGAAAACTTTTCCCCTTGACAAAACTTTCTCTTCTGTCTTTGCTATCCAAGAGTTTGCAAGGAAAGCTGTTTTCCGCTTCTTCATGAAAGCCTACCTTTTGGCAGACTCATTTCCATTTTCTACCTTCCACCCAGAAAATCTGTTCCTTACAGGTTTAACCCTCCCTCCGTCCAGCAAATCACTGAAGATGAGTTATGGTACATCTGGTGCCTAACTGTTCTTTATGCAATCAAGCTAGTCTTACCAATCACTCCCACTTTAAATAATCTCCTTAATCCAGACAAAGCCACCTCTCTTACCTGGACATTACTTGAATGGTTCTCCCCAATACCATGGTGGAGAAAGAAGCTACAACAACTGTCAGAGATTTACAATCTTGAACGTATGCCTGCCTCTGAAGCACAATTGTTTACATCAGTATTTATCATTCACAGGCCATACTTCCAACATCCAGACACAAGTCTCTTTTGGACTCAAGACCAGGTATATGAATGGTTTACCGCACCTCACCCAGCTGTCATTGACAATGAACTCCAATCCAACCTGCACAACTACCTTTGTCAATTGAACCACCAAACTCCACCACACCGGGATATCTTTCACACCTCCTTAGGACCACAACATGACCTCATCATGATTCCCACTCCATCCGCCATATCCAAACCAAAGTCCAAAGGAATCATCATCAAAGAAGAAAAACCAGACTACACTGACTTCCTTTACCAAGACTCCTAAGACCCATGGGAAGAATTCCTTCCTCTAATCCAACATCTCCAATAGTTTCCACAACCAACCATGTATGAACCAGGATCATCATCCCAACCCTCCAAAGTTGACAAGGCCACTCAGATGCCAAGCCCCAAGTCCCAATCATCACCCCCCAAGCCAGGATACCGAAGAGATTGCCCTTATCCACCTTGCCGTGGTCCCCACTGTAAGCATCCAAAGCTCTCCAAAATCTTTTTCCCAAAATATAACCGTGACACTAACCTAGATGAAACAGAAAGCTCATCCGAAGACGACTCTCTCCATAAAGTAGTTTGTCTTGTTGTAATAATTTTGTTCTACTTTATGGTTTTGTCCTGTATAATTATTAAGGCTTGTTTTTACTTTTGTCAAAGTCATGCTTTAATTATTAAAGCACACTTTGTCCTTTGTAATCATTAAAGTTGTCATGATGTGTCCTTTTACTTTTGCTTTTGTAGCAGAAGATAGGGGTCATGTCCTATCTTCTCCGGGAATTCTCCTATATAAAGAATTCTCCCTTCGCTTGTGAAATATAGAAGTTTTTCGAAAAAAAAAACTCGTGTGGTTCCATAAAACTATGAATTTATAAACTCTCTTCTCTCTCTGCAAATGAAGATCTAGAGAAAGAAAAGGAATAAAGAATTAAATTTGTTCATTTTGAAACTTTAAGGAAGTATGCTCTGCACTTGCCTTCCAGTAAGGATCCTGTGCATCAGAAAACTTATGATGATTTTTTAAACGGTTTGGTACCCTATTTTAAAGACTAAGGAAAGTCGGTTTTGGGTTATATGACCTTAAAAGAAACGTATTAGGTTTTACAATTTAAGAGAAAACAAATCATGAAAAAAAATTGCATTACCTAAAAAAATGGACAATGAGTCAATGACAGCTCCAAGTTTTAAAATAAATAGCTAGAAATTTTACGGTTTGTGATAACTTTATATAACTGGTCAATTTTTTTCTTTTTGCATAAATATTAAAAATATTCAATTTTATTTTTATTTAAAAATTTATAATCTAAGTTTTTTAATTTATTAAACTATTAATATTAAGTGTTAATGGATTGGGTCAAATAGGTTTTGACACTTAAGCCCAAAGTAAACCCCTTATGGAAGAGTTATGATATTTGACTAGTACATACTCGAGCATCATTAACCAACTCCTTACCAATTTTGATTCCTTTCAATCTAAACAATAATAATAATGCAAGTGATTTGGTTGCTTAGAATATACCAGGTATGGAACATATTATATCTGATCAATTCTCACTAGTCACTTATATACTAATACCTATTTTATCCTTATATGAAATGACTTAAGAGGATAAATAAATTTTTAGTACTGTCATAATAATTTCACTAATATTTAATTTGACTAATCTCATTTCTTAAACCCTAATTTCTTTCAAATTTTTAAATTATTATCTCTTCTCAAATATTGTATACTCAACTTTTGTAATCATGGAAGAAATTAATTTAAAGTACTCAATAGAGGATGATGAAGAAGTATAAAATCATTTTTTATAGTTATGGCAACAATGGATAAAATCTTTAAAAACAAAGAGAGAGATTATAATGATTATGAGAGTTTTTTCCTTTTTAAAATAAGTTTTATAACTTTTATATGGTAGGTGCTTGGAAAAGAGATAAAAATTATAATAAGGGTAAATTTTGGATTTAGTGGGGTATGTTGAGAGATAAAGATTAGTTTAAAATTTTAATGAGATAAACTAAAAAATGAAAGGTTAGTGAGATATAATAAGAGGGTCAAATATCACCACTCATTATGGAATGAATTTTAATGTTAACTAGTTGAAGATTGATCCAACAACTGTTTTTATCATGTGGGTGACATCCATATTTGAACCATCGCCCTCTCCATCACCAACTTCTTTACCGGAATCTACCCAATCACTGCCAATCCAAACCTCTATTTCCTTAGAAAAACAACCCATGTACCAATATTCTGCTCAACAAATTTCCCATTCTCCATCTCTAGATTCTTCTACTGAAGATTCCCCTTCACAATCAGATTCATCATCCATTGAGTCATCTGATTTATCTGACTCAAACACTTCTGATTCAAATCTAGCTGATATTTCATTTCTCAGGCTTTAGCCCTTCTCCATGATCAATTTATTGGAGAACCAAGTGCTACTTTTGAGGCTGCAAGACGTGATTATCTCAACATGAAATGTTGTTCCCTCAACACAAAAGATCTCCATTACCACTACAAGCGAATGTCTTTGCTTTATTATAAGCTAAACGGATGTGATCATAACCTCATCCCAGACTTACTATCCAGAACTCCAAAGCTAAAACCTTCCCAGTTCTTCTGTATCACTTCTCAGATTTCCTTCCCGATCATTGCCATGGCTAGTTCACTCCCTAAAACAGCTCTCACCCAGAACATGACTTTTCAATCACCTCACTCAATTCAAGACTTTGCCAGAAAATTCCTCTTTAGGTTTTTTATGAACATCTACACGATGAGTCAAGAACCTATGTTTTTCCCCAGTTTTCATCCTGATCATCTTTTTCTCACAGGATTAGTAATTACACCTCACAGATATATTACCGAAGATGAACTTTGGTATACATGGTGTCTTACTGTTCTGTATGCCACAAAAATGGTTTTTCTAGTCTTACCTCTTCTCACCAAGCTCAATGATCCAGAGTCTTCTACTTCTCTTACCTAGACTCTTTTTGAATGGTTTTCACCATTACCATGGTGGCGCAGAAAGCTACAATAGATTGCTGACACACATCGTCTTCTAGAACTCCTAGACCAAGAAGGCAAACAGTTCACTTTTGTTTTTATCATTCATCGTCCATACTTTCAAAATCCTCATACCAAGGATTTTTGGACCCATAATCAAAGTTATGAATGGACCACAGTTCCTCACATTGCTTGTCTTAAACAAGATTTCCACATCAAAACTTCCTTGAAGAACTTCCTTATGGAAGTCAACCATATTCCTCCAGACCAACTAGAGATCCTCCACACATCTCTTGGACCAAAGCATGAAATGTTCATGATCCCTACATCATCCTTACATTCCCAACCTCCCAACCGTGGAATCATCATAAAAGAAGAAAAGCCAGATTATACTGACTTTCTATTTCAAGATTCCCAAGACCTTTATGAAGACTTCACTCCAGTCCCTTCACCATCACCATATGAACTCTATGGATCATCCTCTTCTCCATATCCGCCATTTTCAACCCAACCAGAACATTTTCCTCAGCCAACTCCTCTATCACCAAAAGCCCGAGATTGCCCTTGGCCATGTGTTCCAGGATGTTCTTATCTAGAAAAAATCTTCAAAAAGGACAAAGACCCTGATCGTGACCCTGACAAGACAAATTCCTCCTCATCTGAAGATGCGTCAATATCTCTTTAAGAGATTTTTCACTTTGTAATAATGTAAAATAAAGTGTTTTATGCTTTATCTTTTTAAAGTTGTTTGTCCTTATGTAATCATGCACTTTACTTTTGTCGGCCACTACTGTACCAATGAGCCCTACCTACTTTTGTAAAATAAGTGTGCTTGTATGCCAGTTGGAATGATCTCCATCCAGCTTTTGTCTTTTCTCCTCTTTATCTTTATATAAGGAGAGTTATTTTGAATAAAGATTAAGAAGTTTTCGATAACATTTCAAGTTTCAATATTCCACCCTATGGATAACTAAAACCTTCATTTCTATTCTTTAATCCTAAGAATCTTTAGGTTTAGAACTCTTACCCTTGTTCAATATCTATCTTTTGCAAGTATGCTCTGTACTTGCCTTGAAAAAGGATCATGTGCATCAGAAAGCTAGTCAGGCTGCCATTCTTTCTTCGTTCTAAGCCAATAGACGGAACCTTGCCTTTAGACTAAGTGACCAAGGAGAGTCTGTCTTTTTGGGTTGTTTATGCTCGTAGTTCATCGTAAGATATTACAGAGTGTCTGGTTTCACCTAACCACGTCACTCTTGTCTCCCAGTTGGTATATCGGCTAGAAACTCGAGCATGCGGTCTATTGGTCCAAAGGATAACTAAGGTTATCATTGCTCTGGTCTAACAACGCCATGTACTTAGATGACAGAAATCATTCTCCAGACATTGGTATAGGTTATAAGAGTTCAATACCTTAGGATCAAAGCATTAAAGAATAGAAAATCTAAATCCCATGGCTTCATCATCGTCTTCAGCTACTTCTACTTCTTCATCTTCTCCAGTTACTCTTTCTTCTACTCTCTCTCTACCTAAATCATACACTAAGCAAACAGCCAGTAAGATAGAGAATCTTGTTGAATACTCCTACACTCCTAAATCTGTTCAAACCAATGAATCCTCTTCACCTCTTATCAATCCATATCACTTGTATAAAAAACCTTCTTTTACCAAAAGTACCAAAACCCTGATTTCCACCAAACGACCTCATCCTAAAGAATACATCCAGTCGTCCCGACTCGATCAGTGTGCTTTGCAAGCTACTACAGCTGAACAATAAGTCACTCTTGAGATACCCTCAGAGTTGATCTCTATATAACAACGTGAAGGCTATACACTTCTTCACCTTGGAGGTGTTTGCCTAA
>NW_006262339.1:15174033-15212987 GCF_000493195.1 Citrus x clementina | reverse complement strand
CAACCTTGCCACCACTTTAAAAGTTCAAATCCAGCTTCAAGGAGTTGAACAAATAACCTCAGTTAAAATAGCTACCCTGCACCATCAGCTTGTTTATTGACTGCAAAATCATGCTTTAGATTTGCCAACTCTACAAACTGCAAATTCAGAAGCTCTTATGATTCTTGCAGAATCTGAAGAGATTCCAACCATTATTCAAATACCAAGGCAAATTCCTCGACAAGAATTGATCAAACTCATGCTTTTAGAATGGTTGTCTAATTATGAACAATTTCATCAAAATTCTGAACCCATACAAACTTCTGAAAGTCATTTTTAGAAAAATTGCGATGGAACTATTTATCCAACTAAAAAGATTATTTATCCAGCTTACCGATACCATGCTGCTCATCCTGGAGTACCACCTGAGCCTGATTCTCAAGCATCTTTACCTATCTATGACAAAGGTCTTGCCTGGATCCGAAAAAATGAACCTACTTTGTTCAACTGCAAAATACAATCAACCCATACGACCATCCATGCTAATCCCACTCCTAACATACAGTCCTGTATGATGTTTTTCCCATCAACATCTACAGAATACCAAGCCCAGTTCCTGCCTTTGGAAAAAAAAATTGACCAACAAAAGAGTTTCATCTCCAAACCATTTGTCCCATCTACAATAACCCCTGCTGGTCATTTAGAAGAACCTCGTTCTTTTGAAGCAGTCCTAAACTGGCAAACTCAAAATGTTGTTGCACAAAACCAAGCAATCACTACCTTGCATCATAAGGTAGACAATATTACACACAAAACCAACCAGGTTGAGAAAAATGTTGATACCATCTCAGATAAGTTAAATCAAATTTATCAAAATCTTCATAACAGACTTACTCAACTTGACTCTGAACTTTGGGCTGAAATTACCAGGATTGATTCAGAAAAGGTCCAGCCTACCCTTTTTACAAGTTCTGCTCCATTACCAGTAATTAATCCTACCTACCATCCTTTCTTGCCATCAACTTCTTCCTGAACATATGAACCTTCTAAACTTTTTGGTTTGACCCATACTTTGTTTCCTCCACATCCACGACCTCAACCAAAACCAAAGAAAACCCCAAAACCAGTCCCAGTTCAAAAACCCATTCCTCGACAAAATCCACAGACATCCAGATTTAAACCATCACCAACTTCTTTACCTGAATCTACCCAACCGCCGCCAATTCAAACCTCTATTTCCTTAGAAAAATAGCCCATGTACAAATATTCTGCTCATCAAATTTCACATTCCTCATCTCTAGATTCTTCTACTGAAAGTTTCCCTTCACAATCAGATTCATCATCCATTGAATGTTCATGGGAAAGGTTCTCTGGTTGAGAGCTTTGAAAGGAAGTTGACGATTCATGGCTATAATTGGGATGGTGTGGATGGAGGAAATAAGTGAAGGTTTATTTATAGTCGGATGTGTAAGGAAGTCTGGGATGAGGTTCTGTTTGCCTTTTATGTGTTGGATAGTAAAATCATATCTAGCAAACCAATTTTTGAGGTTGAGCAACTGTTTGTCAGGGAGCAACTTATTTTTGAAGTCAAAGATTCAAGGAAAAGAAGAGTTGTCCATGTTGATGAGGAATTTATAGCTGATTAGATGAAATTCAAACTTTTTGATTTCATACTTGACTGCCAAAATCTCTTTGTAGATCACATGGTAATTCTTTTCAGATTCTTTGAATTGTCCGCTGGCATAGGCACAGAAATGAGACACGCCATGTATTTCTTCAAGAAGGATGGCACTCCAGTAATCATCACTAGTATCTGTTTGCAAAATACGTTGTCCAGTTGTGGGGATTCGGAGTGGAGGAGGTGATTGACAGCTTCTGTCTGTGCTGGTCCCCATGGAGGGCACTGTTTTTTAAGCATGCGGGACAGCTGGCTTGTGTGGATTGCAACTTTAGGGATGAAATCACGGACATAATTAACAATCCCGAGGAATTATTGGATCTGCTTTTTGTTGAGATGTGTGTCCGAAAACTTTAATAATTCAGTTGCAATGTGTGGACCAGGTTGATAATGACCATATTTAATCACCATGCCAAGAAAGTCAATTGATTCTTTTGCTATGTTGCTTTTCTTTTCAGAAAGCATGATTCCGTGTTCCTACACAATATGAAAGAAATCCAAAAGGAACTTTTGGTGGCTCTTGTGGTCAGAGGAGAATAATAAGATATCATCAATGTATACCAAAGCATGATGAAGGATAGGACTGAAGATTTTGGTCATGGCTTTTTGAAATAATGCAGGAGCAACCTTAAGACCAAAAGGCATAACAGTCCACTGATAATTGGCATCAGGGATGTAGAAGACAGTTTTGTGACGGTCAACTAGTGAAATACCAAGTTGCCAAAAACCAGCTTTTAAATCAAACTTAGAGAAGATACAAGCCCCTTGAAGATGGACAAACAGGGTCTGGATTTTTGGAAGGGGAAACTTATCATCTTTAAGGAAAGAATTAAGCGGCTAGTAATTAATAACTAACCTCGTTTTTCCGTGAATTAATTCATATCATTTTTCAACATAAAAGGCTTGACAAGCCCAATCTGAATCAGTAGGTTCAATAAGACCTTACTGAAGCAACTGAGAACATTCTTACTTAGCAAGTAGGAGGTCGGAAGGAGACATACCTGGGTGTGATGCTTTTGTGGGATTTATTTCTTCGTTGAGTTTGAAAGGAAGGTGAATGAAGAATTGTTCATTTTGCCAAAGAGGTGAAGGATGGTGGAACTGTGAATGGTTTTCTGGATAAAACTCTAGGTGAAATATGACGGTATGGAGATGGTGTTTCTGAAAGTGTATATAGACGTAGTGCATCTGTATAAGGCAAGAACATTTGTTTGTAGTGGGTTTTTAACCAAATGAAGAATGTCGAAACCTATGAGTAAATCTTTGTCTGGGAGTGTAGATGCTACAATCTTTTTCCAAATTATGCAATTCGGAAAGAATTGAATACCAATGGGTTTTTTAGTAATCAAAGTTGTTTCAAAAGTTTCTCCATTAACTACTCGGAAAAGTTTCAAGTGTTTTTCCCAACAATCAGAGGGAAGGAAAGAAGAATCAATCATACTGGTATCCGCACCAGTGTCAATAAACCCGATGACAGGAACAGGTTTATGAAATTTGGAAGGAAGGATTGACATTTTTAGAGAAGGTCTAGGAATGACTGAAACATGGTTGACAGTTTGAACTGTAGAAATGACTGAAATATCATCAGAATCAGAAGATTTTGCGATAATGAAAGCAGTCTGATCATCTTGTTCTGACTGTTCTGAAAAATTTGATTCAACATCTTCATTCTCATATAATAGGGAAGAATGTTGAAGATACTGTATGAGACGAACAGCTTTGGCAGATTTGTGGACAGTTTCAAGCAAAGTGACCGCATTTCTTGCAGATGAAACAACGGTTGTGATTTTTCTTTATGTACTGGGAAGCATCCTTTTTCTAAAATATCAAAGAGGTTTTTTAGAGGATGATTTTCTATGAAAGTGTTTCTGGAAATGTTTTTTCTTTCTGGTCTGACAGATACACTTCTTTTCATCTGTGCACTCTATCCTAAGATAGGGTTTTTTACAGACTTTAGAAAAGGATTTTTTGTCTTCCATGAGATCTTTGAAAAATTCTTTTTGCTCATAGATCTTGTCAAGACATAGCATTGCCATTTGGAAAATCTTTCCCAGAGAGATATCAACTATGATGAGATTAGTGGCTGTGAGTTTCCTTTGAAGATCAGGTTGTAACTCAGAAGGAAGAGAGGCTATGAAGACATGTTTAAGAGATGACTCGTTGAACCCATTCAGTTTATAAAATATAATACTCATCCTTTTGTAATGAGATTCCAAAAGGTGTCTTTTGAGCGAGCAGCACTTCATGATAAATTGTTCATGGATGATATTGAGTGCTGTGCCAATTGGAGATTGCATGAATTGGAGCTGTCTGTATTCTCCCAAGCTTTCTAACCAGTCTCGCAAAGAACCCGTTGACCGGGCCATGAATTCACGGAGAACAGCTTGAGGTTGAGCATTAAGTTTGGTTCCTCGGAGGTCAATCCATGCAGCAAATTCTTGAAGTCGAGTAGGCCATTTATGACGAGGAATGTCATCAAATGTGAACCAAGATGCTGAAGATGGTTTTGTTGAGTGATCAGGAACTGGTGGAGGCATTGATGGCTCTGGTTCTGTTAGAGATGCTTTATTTTCAGCATCAGAAGAATTGTCTTCAATAATAGGTGTGGCAGTTGAAGTGTTTGGATCTTCAGTTTTGGTGGCCATTAATATGCTTGTAATGTCAGCATATTCAGATTCAGAGTCAGTGGAGGTACCAACTGAGTTTGTGGATGAAGAAGAGGAAGACGGGTTGGTCTTGATGGGTTTGACTCATAGACTGTTTTGGCTCAGAGGAGTCAGAAAATGTGTTTTGGACAGTATGATAATGATACTGATCCATTGGGCCTTTGTCTTTTTTGGGAGGTTTAAGAGTGGCTTTTAGTGAATCTTCTGGTGGTTCCAGAGGAACAAATGAAGATGAAGTGGCCTTTGACTTTGGTTCTGAGATCTTGACTTTGGATTTTGATTTTTTAGGTGAAGATGGCTTTGGTTGAAGAGTTGGTTGAAGGTGTGAGAATCCAAAGAACTGATTGTAAATAGGTTGTTGAGGTCTGGATGGAGTGTAGAAAGGTGCATAAGATTCAAAGATTGGAGGAGGTACTGGTGGGGTTTGTGTTTGAGTAAAAAGGGAAGGTCGAGTCTTTTCAGCATCAATTATTAACACTTCAGCTTTTAGCTTTCTGATCTCTGCTTCTTTATTATTAAACTCTGGACCCCAGATGTGGTTGTTGATCATTCGTCTGAGATTGGTGTCTAGCTCAGAGATATGATCTTCTAGATGGAATAAACTTTTGTTTCAGTCTGAGAGACTTGACTGGCAACTCGATCAATTTTCTTACCGAGTTGTTGAAGAGTTTGATTATGAGTATTGGCATTTTTGGTTTGCCAGTTTAAAACAACTTCATACTATTTTGGCTCTTCAAGTTGCCCAGAGGTCGTAATTGGGGATTGGACAAAAGGTTGAGATAACTCTAGTTTGTGTGTCTGTCTATTTTTCAAGCAGAGGGAATGATTCCTCATAAGATTGACTTGAAAACATAAGGCATGATCTTATTGGATGGACATGAGGTTTGGGATCTGGTGGAGGTTGTGGAGGAAAGGATTTGCAAGATGTTTTTGGATGAGAAGGTTTTTTCTTCTTCTTTTTCTTTTTCCTCATAATTTCCAATTCGTCATCAACATCCGTATCATCCAAGTAAGGACAATCTGGATTGCACATATGGGCTTCAGGAACATCCCATAGAAAATGACTATTGATTTTGTCAGGATATACTGGATATCCTTCTGATGAAAAACCATGGATGGGAAGTTTCTTTTCTTGACCAGTTTGAACTGCTGTTATCATAGTAGTATAGGAAAGCAGTGAAGCGTCTGAGACAGGCTTGGTATTAGGTGTTTAAAAAGATAGTTTGACTTGACCATTTTGTCGTCTTTCAAACGTGGCTTCTGTTGTTTAGACTAGTTCAGAGTTTTGGTAGAAATGCTCATAGTTGGTTAACCATTCAAGAGGCATAAGTTTGAGCAATTCTTGTTTCTGGATTTGTTTGGGAATTTGGATGATGGTTGGAATTGTGTCTGCTAGTATCATTAAGGCATCGGATGTAGTGTGTGGTGTGGGAAGATCGAGTGCATGATTCTATAATCGATACACGATTTGGTGATGAAGAGTTGCTATCTTTGATATGGGTGTTTGTTCTGCTCCTTGGAGCTGGATTTAGACCTTAAAGGTCGTGGGAAGGTTGGGATCCTCAAGAGAGAGGTTGAAATTTGGGTAAAAGGTTAACAAGACACTGCGAACATGGAGTGTGGTCAGGACGGTTCCTACAATAGCATGTGGTACTGTTTGAACCTGGTGTCTAACAGAGCAATCCTGGCTGTAACAGGTAAACCTTTTCTGCCATGGAGGGTGAGGATCAATCTTACACCGCCAAGGTAGAGATGCGTATACCCTTCTCGTTTCCAGTTGGCGACGAGATCTTGGGGTATTTTTAAAGTGACATACTGCTTGCTGTGAGAGGCTTGTAAAGCACATTGATCAAGTTGACTGAAAATCTTCCCATGGATCCTGAGTGTCTTGGAATAAGACGTTAGTGTAGTTAGGACGTTGTTCCATAACAAGGATTCTTTGAGGACTTGAACTGGAACATGGAGTACAAGTCTGTGTCTTTGGGATAATTTCCAAGGTGTGTGATGGTCCAACAGAGGTGTGGTAGATGTTTGTGGCAGGTGGCTGAACATTGTTGAGTTCCATTAGGTATGACTTGAGAACAGAGGTAACAGAGGTAACAGATGTACCATGGATGAGGGTATAAGGATGAGGACAAGTTTTCCATTCATAGGCCATATCTTGTGTTCAGAAGTCTCTTGTTTCTTTTGGTAGTGGTCTTTTAGAAAAGCATTCTGAAATTATCCGAGGAAAGAAACGCCTAGTCATTGACTACCAGCCATTAAACATGTTTTTCTTTTTGGTCAAATTCTGGGCCATATTAGTGCTGGGCAAGCATAGTTCGTAACTTAGAATCGAGTTGGATACTTCTGGTGAAAGAAGTTTTTTGTTTGTACAATTATAAGGACTCATGATGGGGAACTGAGATTCATTGATTTGGGCAGACTCAGGAATATAGGAATATTCAACAAGATTTTCAATTTTGGAGGCTATGTGTTTTGAACATGATTTTGGAAGAGATAAGGTAGAGGAAAGAGAGATAGGAGATGAAGACGATGAAGGAGTTGAAATTGAAGATGAAGATGTTTCCATATTTGTGTAATCTTCCTCTAGGAAATCAAATATTATTATTTGACATTACTAATGATACCACCTCTGTGTTTGAACGTGGCTCTAATACCAGTGGGTAGTTGTACGTGGCATTGTTACACCAGATCAGTAACAGAATAAAGTCTGTCCTTAGGTCCAATAGCCCGCAAGTTCTTGTTTCCAGCCGATATACACTTATCCGTCAAATACCAAAATCGAAAATCATTTTTGAAAATAATTTTTCATGATACCACCCGAAAACACGGCACTCTTGGCCTTCAAAGAGGGTGAACGTTGTTAGAAAATAATTTCATTTTACAAAAATCAGTTTTGGAGGATAAAGCAGGACCTTTCTGATGCACAGGATCCTTAGGCTTAAGGCAAGCGTAGAGCATACTCAATTTAGAAAATTAGAGGTGAGCGTATCATTATTAACCCCAAATAATTTCTTTGATTCCTAGAAGAGAGAAAAAGATTTAGAGAAACATGATGTGAAGAAAACTCATGTTTATTCCAAATTAACTCCTGCCTTACAAAGGGATAGAGAGATCCTTATATAGAGATCTTGAGGAAGGAGAGATAAGGTGGGACTCTTATCTTTTACAAAAGCAAAATGATTAAAGCATACCATGCCAAAAATAAAAAGGAAAAGCAGAAAACACACTTTAGACAAGACAAGACCCTTGTCTAATTATTAAAGCAAACTTTAAAAAAGCAAAAGCTAAAGATTCCCATGCGTGTCTGCAATCATGGAGTGGATGGGTAGTGTGATGGAGACACATCGCCAGTTTCTTTCTCATATTGTCATTTGGCACGACGTATCTGTCTGTGATCAAGATAAGCTTCAGCTTGCAGGTAGGCTTCTTCATCAGCGTTAGTCATTTCTTTTGGGGCTGATGTAGCAGGAGGGTCTGGGTCTGTGACAGTGTAATGGGGATTTTTAGTATGGAGAAGAGACAGTGCTGGAAGTAAGGTCTATGAACGATAAAGATTGTAGTGAACATATTGGCTTCTTGTTCTGGCATTCTGTCTAATCCGTGAAAAGTACACAAACTCAGACACTTCTGATTCAAATCTAGCTGATATTTCCAAACTCCTCATGGCAGAACCTACTGAACAGTCTGGTGCCACTGACACTAGCCAAGAACTGAACCTGTTGACATTGATGAAGAAAATCACGAAACTGGTGAATCTTCTCAGTCAGTTCCACCTCCACCAAAAGTCTCCAAACCTTTAAATAGTCCATGGTTTACTTTTGATGATATCCCTACCACAAAGTGGAGAGAAAGATTAGAAGAGTTGTCTGATTGGATTGATCTCCAAATGTTAGCTCCAGATGCTACAACCCAATTTGCTCTACGAGAATTCGATACTCATTTTACTGGTTCTCTTCGAGATTGATTTGACAGTCTTGGACAATATGGACAACTTCAGTTCATTCAGATTCCTGATGTTTCTTAGGCTTTAGCCCTTCTCCATGATCAATTTATTGGAGAACCAAGTGCTACTTTTGAAGCTGCAAGACGTGATTATCTCAACATGAAATGTTGTTCCCTCAACACAAAAGATGTCCATTACCACTACAAGTAAATGTCTTTGCTTTATTATAAGCTAAACGGATTCAACGATGTTACCCTCAGACATGTATTTCTAGCCTCTCTTCCAGAAGAATTACAACCAGAGATCCAGCGTCAGTAGCTGCTCACAAGCTCAACATTGACACATTATCATTGGGAAAATTATTTTAGATTGCTATGGGATGTCTTGACAAACTGTGTGAACAAAAGAAATTCTTCCAGGATCTCATCAAAGACAAAGAACCTTTCAGATCTGCTTGCAAAAAGCCTTACTTGGCTATCAAGTGCAAAGATCCAAAAAGATGTGACTGTTCATCAAAGAAAAAGTCTCATTTCAAGAAATCTAGATTCCCATTTCCATCCAGGAAACGGTGTACTCAACGATTTTGCTTTTTCAGGAAAAAGCAATCCCACTCCAAATATTTTCCTAACAGAAAGAAGAGCAGATGTTTCATTTGCAAAAAGAAAGGTCATTTTGCCAAAGACTGCCCTGTCAAACCTTACAAGGCAGTAAAGCTTATCTAACACCTGGAATCCACTACAGAGTTTTCCCTAACCACAGACCAAGTTGAACACTTGTTTTCTGAACAAGAAGAACCAAACAATGATACAGTCTTTGCCTTACCAGTAGAATCCAGTGATTCAGACAGTTCTGATTTTGAACCCGTCTACACAGTCCAACCTTCCTCCATCCTAATCCATGACCATACCATACCCATACCTTTTGTCAAAATTCAAATTGTCCCTTCTAGATATCATAAACCCATCACAACCATTGGTTTTCTCGATACTGGTGCTCAGCGAAGTATGCTTAATCCTGTTATACTTCCTACTGAGTATTGGAAAACTCAGGAAGAACACTTCAAAGCAGCTGATGGAAAGATCTTTACAGTTAAATTAGTTACTAAACATCCAATAGAAATTCAGTTATTTCCTAATTGTGTTGTTTGGATAAAACTAATTGGTTCAGCCTTGCCAAACAAACAGGCAAAAAATGTCCAAATTACTTCCTCTAGTCTCCGTTACAAATCCATGATTAAACCCTTCACCAACACTCTAAAGATTTATTCTTTAGCCCATTCACCACCCACATACCAGGCCATTACAGATCAAATCCTCAAATTTTGCCCTGAAAACCATAGCCTTTTTACCCATCCAAACCTGTTGTAGAAAAACCCAAAGTTCTTCATATCCTTACCTTTCAAACTAAACGAAGACAGCAACCCAACCAAAGCTAACCATACAGGAATGACCCCACAAGACCTCATTTTAGCCCAACAAGAATGTGCCCAATTGCTAAAACGAGGCCTCATTGAGCCCACATATTCTCAATGGGCTTGTCAAGCTTTCTATGTTGAAAAAAGGTCTGAAATTCTTCGTGGCAAAAAACGATTAGTCATTGACTACCAACCACTCAATAATTTTCTCCAAGATAAAAAATTTCCATTACCCAACAGACACACCCTTTTTGTCCACCTAAAAAATGCTCGAATCTTTTCAAAATTCTACTTGAAGTCCGGTTTTTGTTTTTGGCAACTTGGCATTCACCCTTCAGAACGATACAAAATTGCTTTTTGTATTCCAAATGCCCATTACCAATGGACAGTCCTTCCTTTTGGCCTCAAAACTGCCCCTTCTATTTTTCAAAAGGCCATGACCACTATCTTTCAGCCAATCCTCCACCATACCCTTGTTTACATTGATGATTTGCTTCTTTTTTCAGGTACTCATGATGAGCATCAAAAGTTACTCCAACAGTTTTTCCAAATCATTCAAGAACATGGAATCATGATCTCTGACAAGAAAAGTACGATTGCGACAACCACTATCAGCCTAGACCCCACACTGCACAAGAGTTACTCCACTTTCCTGAAAGTAACTTTGCAAAAAAGCAAGTCCAACAGTTTCTTGGAATCATTAATTACATCAGTGATTTCCTGCCACATGTCAATCACCATACAAGTAAGTTGGCTGCACTTCTCAAAAAGAATCCACCATCCTGGTCAGATATCCACACAGATGCTGTAAAGTAATTAAAGCAGATTGCTCAGAATCCGCCACCTTTAAAGCTAATTACAGACGGCAAAAGAATCCTGCAAACAGATGCGAGTGACGAGTCACGGGGGGCCATCCTGCTTGAAGAATGCAATGGAAAAGAACACTTTATTGCTTATGCAAGTGGACAATTCCCTGATGCACAAAAGCATTATCACACAGTCTACAAAGAAATCTTAGCCGTGAAAAATGGTATCAAGAAATTTGAATTCCATTTGATTGGTCATAGATTCTTGATCAGACTAGATAATTCAGCTTTTCCCAATATCTTGAACTTTAAGCACAAGGTTGTTCCAGAAAAAAACCTTACTTCGGCTTAAAGAATGGTTTTCAAGATATGATTACCATGTCCAACATATAAAAGGCGATCATAACCTCATCCCAGACTTACTATCCAGAACTCCAAAGCCAAAACCTTCCCAGTTCTTCTGTATCACTTCTCAGATTTCCTTCCCGATCATTGCCATTGCTAGTTCACTCCCTAAAACAGCTCTCACACAGAAGTCTTTCCCACTCAACATGACTTTTCAATCACCTCACTCAATTCAAAACTTCGCCAGAAAAGTCCTCTTTAGGTTTTTTATGATCTTTTTCTCACAGGATTAGTAATTACACCTCACAGAGATACTTTGGTATAAATGGTGTCTTACTGTTTTGTATACCACAAAAATGGTTTTCCCAGTCTTACCCCTACCTAGACTCTTTTTGAATGATTTTCACCATTACCATGGTGGCACAGAAAGCTACAATAAATTGCTGACACATCGTCTTCTAGAACTCCCAGACCAAGAAGGCAAACAGTTCACTTCTGTTTTTATCATTCATCGTCCATACTTTCAACATCCTCATACCAAGGATTTTTGGACCCAGAATCAAAGTTATGAATGTGATGAGAACCATCAAGGGAATACCATTAAAACTTCAAGTGATCCTTTGCACATTCATGGAGGCCCAATTACAAGAGCAAGAGCCAAAAAGATGCAAGCTGCTTTAAATGGATTAATTGAGAAAATATGGATTGAAAATGCAATTCAAGATGCAAGACATCATGAATTGGGCTTGAAGATAAGACAAGGCATTGTGGGCATTATTCAAGTTATTGGGAAGCCAAATACACAATTTGTATCAAATGCAGAAAGGTCAAATTCGGGATAAACACTGTATTGATTGAGCCAAAAGTAATGTGCAAACTATATACCGTTGGAAAGATAATTAAGTTAGCTTTCCAATAAATTTTATAGAGATATATTTGGAGTTCTCTAGAAGGAGTTATGACCAATTCATTACAGCTTGTTCAGACTTGGGATTTTCAACGACTCCTTTGTTTTTCAACTTCATTTGTTTGTTTTGTTTCAAGTTTGTCAATGTGTAAGGTGAGTCTACCATCAATGATGGTGGGCTAACATTAAGTTTGTCAATGATAGCATTAAGTTTGTCAAATATAGCATTAATTATGGTGGGTTGGTGAAGACTTTTGAAGCATCCTTTGACAAACCTACTTGGAGGGTTGTTCCAATGTTTCCATTTGTATTTTTAGGATCTTGGGTTTCTTTTAGCCTATTTAAACTCAGCAACCTTGCTATGTAATAAAATTCGAATGTAATAAAATTAGAGATGAATTTTATTTGAATTAAGAATTTGCATTCTTGTGGCGTTCCAAATTTAGACTTATCACTCACCTTCTCATCTATTTCTTGAGTGTGGCGTTAATATCATTCTCTATACCTTTGGTTCATGTTTTCTTAAGCATTGGGTCAAGGTTTTGTTTGTCATAAATCTGTTTAGAATTTTCTTGGGAAGTTGAAACTATAAATTAAGTGTGGGTTTCAAAGTTTCGCTGTGGGATTCGCATCAGAATGGACCACAGTTCCTCACATTGCCTGTCTTTAACAAGATTTCCACATCAAAACTTCCTTGAAGAACTTCCTCATGGAACTCAACCATATTCCTCCAGATCAACCGGAGATCCTTCACACATCTCTCGGACCAAAACATGAAATGTTCATGATCCCTACACCATCCTTACATTCCCAACCTCCCAACCGTGGAATCATCATAAAAGAAGAAAAGCCAAATTATACTGACTTTCTATTTCAAGATTCCCAAAACCCTTATGAAGACTTCACTCCAGTCCCTTCACCATCACCATATGAACTCTATGGATCATCCTCTTCTCCATATCTGCCATTTTCAACCCAACTAGAACATTTTCCTCAGCCAACTCTTCCATCACCAAAAGCCCGAGATTGCCCTTAGCCATGTGTTCCAGGATGTTCTCATCCAAAAAAAATCTTCAAAAAGAACAAAGACCCTGATCGTGACCCTGACGAGACAGATTCCTCCTCATCTGAAGACGCGTCAATATGTCTTTAAGAGATTTGTCACTTTGTAATAATGTAAAATAAAGTACTTTATGCTTTAGCTTTTTAAAGTTATTTGTAGGCCACTACTGTACCAGTGAGCCCTACCTACTTTTGTAAAATAAGTGTGCTTGTATGCCAGCTGGAATGATCTCGATCCAGCTTTTGTCTTTTCCCCTCCTTATCTTTATATAAGGAGAAGTTATTTGAATAAAAATTAAGAATTTTTTTATAACATTTCAAGTTTCAATATTCCACCCTATGGATAACTAAAACCTTTGTTTCTATTCTTTAATCCTAAGATTCTTTAGGTTTAGAACTCTTACTCTTGTTCAATATCTATCTTTTGCAAGTATGCTCTGTACTTGCCTTGAAAAAGGATCCTGTGCATCAGAAAGCTAGTCAGGCTACCATTCTTTCTTTGTTCTAAGTCAATAGATGGAAACCTGCCTTTAGATTAAGTGACCAAGGAGAGTCTGTGTCTTTTTGGGTTGTCTATGCTCTTAGTTCATCGTAAGATATTACGGATCAGTGCACTCTTCAAGCTAGATCGGTGAACACTTCAAGCTACCACAGCTGAGCAATATGTTACTTTGGAAATACCTCCAGAATTGATTTCCAACTGGAAAAGGGAGGGTTATACTCATCTCCATCCTGGGGGAGTAAGATTAATCCTTACCTTACATGGAAGAAAAGGATTACCTGTTACAGTCATAATTGCTATGCTTCACACCAGATTCAAACAATATCAGGATGCAGTAGTTGGTACTGTCCTGACCACTTTACATGCAGCAAGTGTTCTTCTCACTTTCTACCCCAATTTCAATCTATCTCTCCAAGATACCAACATGTCAACTGCCTTGAAAGTTCAAGTTCAAATTCAAGGAGCAGAACAAATCTCCTCAGCAAAAATGGCTACCTTACACCATCAGCAAATCTCCTTAGATCTTCCCACACGTGACAATCACTCTGATGCTCTTATGGTGTTAGCAGAATCATACAAAATTCCAACCATCATCCAAATCCCTAGACAGATCCCTCACCATGAACTCATAAAACTCATGTCGCTGGAATGGATTTCAAATTATGAGAAGTTCCATAGCAATACAGCCCCAATCCAGACATCAGAAAGTATGTTTGAAAGAAGGCCAGATGGTACTGTCAGAATGACTTTTCGACCTCCACCAAGTACCTCTTAGTCGTTACCTAGTGCTCCTCAAGAGCCTCTAAGGTTATCATTCACTTACTCTTCAATGATCACGGCTGTTCAAATAGCCCAAGAAGATCCGCCAATCACAGGATTTAAGTCCGAAGGGTACCCAGTATACCGTGCAAAGTTAAACGAACACTTTCTATGGGATAGTCCAAGATCTGGAAGGTGCGACCCAAATTGTCCCTGTTGGGATGATTGGGAAGAGGACGATCAAGACTCCAAAAGGAAAAGAAAACTCATTCTCCTTGTAACCACACAGAAGCGAAACCGCCATATGAACCTCCACCTCCACCAGCTCTGTTACCCATATACAAAAAAGAACTCAAATGGATTGTAAAACATTGCAAACCTGAAACCTTTTCACCAAATCTACATCAGACCTCTACTCCTCAACCCATTGCCTGCATGATGTTTTCTTCATCATCCCAAGACTATTCTTTGAATTTCCCATCCTTAGAAGCCCAATCTGATTCACAAAAAAAGGTTGTGACAAAATCTTTCATTCCTTCAGCCATAACCTCTGCTGGTCAACTAGAAGAACCTAAACCATTTGAATCAGTCCTCAACTGGCAAATACAGAATGCCAGAGCACAAAATGATACATTGGTAGACATCCACAAAAGGGTTGATAAGATCAATTTACTAACTGACCATATCGAAACTAAGGTTGACTCAATAACCTTGCAAATGCAGCAGATCTATCAAAATTTACAATCCCAAATCTCTCAACTTGATGCAGACTTAAGAGTCATGCTTAGTCAAAGATACTATGGCCTAGAGTTTGACCAAAAGGAGAGAGAAATCAGACGGCTAAAGGCAGAGCTTGATCAGATTGAATCCGAAAAACACAGGCGTACACTTTTCACCAAATCACCTCCCATACCTACAATCAGTCCAACTTACCATCCATTCAACCCTATGCTCACACCAAAGAAACCATATAATCCTTCCAAACTATTTGGAATGACACATACTCTTTTAAAAAACATGCCATAACCACCTCAGCCAAAACCAAAACCTAAGCCCCAACCAAGACCTATCAAAATTCAACCAATCTCCACTACCACACAACAACAAGATTCTCCATAACATACTCCTGTTTTTACCCCACAACCATCTCAATCCAAGGATAAAGAACCCATGCATCAATATGCTTCCCATCACATTGAAGTTTCCACTGATTCCACAAAAATTGATACTTCTGTGACAGAATCTGATACATAATCTTCACTTTCAACCACTGATTCGGAAAAGGCTTATGTAGATATTACTAAACTTTTGATGGCACAACCCGAAGAAACAGAACCAGCACAACCATCTCAACCAGAATCATACTTTGAAATACCCTTAAACATTGATGAGCCAGCTGAATCCTCAACAAATCAACCACCTCAGCCCCAAGCTCAAAATACATACAAACCATCGAATAGTCCATGGTTTACGTTTGATGACATTCCACAGTCAAATGGAGAGAGAAGTTATCTGAAATGTCAGCCTGGGTAGATCTCCAGATGATAAGATCAGGTGCAACCATAGAATCGGTCCTCAAAGAGTTTGTCACTCGTTTCACGGGATCTCTGGGAGACTGGTTTGACAGTCTTGGCCCCTATAGGCAATTACAGTTTGTGCAATTGCCAAACGTCTCTAGTGCTCTTGCTATCCATACTTGACTGCCAAAATCTCTTTGTAGATCACATGGTAGTTCTTTTCAGAGTCTTTGAACTGTCCACTTGCATGTGCACAGAAATGACGCACGCCATTGATGTCTTCGAGAACCATCTGTAGTTTTTGAAGCAGCAAGAAGAGACTATCTCAACATGAAGAGTTGTTCTTTGTTCTACAAGCTTAATAGATTCAACGATCACACTCTGAAGCATGTGTTTCTGGCTTCTTTACCGACAGAATTGCAACTAAAAATCCAACGACAACTTACAGTGCACAACCTTAACCTTGACAACATCTCCTTAGGAAAGATCTTTCAGATAGCCAAGGGATGTTTGGAAAAACTTTGTGAGCAAAACAGTTCTTCAAAGAACTGGTAAAAGACAAAGAGCCTTTCAGAAGCGCCTATAAGAAACCGTACTTGCAGATCAAATGCAAAGATAAACAAGACTGTGACTGCAGTCATCCACGAAAAAGGCATTTCAAGAAGATCAGGCATCCAACTTCCTTTTCTAAACTAAAGTCTAGGAAATGGAAGAAACCATACAGATTCTTCAGAAAAAGATCTTTCTCTTCCAAAGAACAGGGTAGGAAAAAATCTAGCAGATGCTTTATTTGCGGGAAAAAAATGCCACTATGCAAAGGATTGTCCAAACAAAAAAGAAAAGGCAATTAGATTGGTAAAACATTTACAAGCTGTTACTGAGTATTCTGCTGAAAAGGAAGAAGTAGAATCTTACTTCTCAGAACAAGAAGACCCTACTGATGAAACAGTGTTCGCATTGGAAAACTCATCTGATGATTCAGAAAACGATGAGTTTCAACCTATTTTTCATCAACAATCGTTGTCCCTAAACACTACCATTCCAATTCCCTCCATCAAACTCCAAATCTTACCTTTAAACTTTCAACGACCCATACCAGCAATAAGATTTCTAGATACTGGTGCCCAAAAAAGCATAATGAATTTAGACATTCTTCCAGCTCAAAACTGGAAACCTCATATAGAACATTTCAGAGCAGTTGATGGAAAAATGTTCACCACATAATTGATTACCAAAAATCCCATTGGTATTCAAATCTTCCCAAATTGTGTTATCTGGACAAATATCATTGGTTCAAAACTCCATAATAAGGATATCTTATTAGGATTTGACATCATCCACCAGATAAAACATCTTCAAATTCTTTCCAATGGAATCAGGGTCAGATCCATGTTCAAATCTTTCACAGAGATCCTTAAACTCTACAGTCTGTCTGAATCTCCACCATCTTACCAAGATATCTCAACCAAGCTCTTAAAATACTGTCCAGAATTTCATTATGACTTCATCCACCCAAATCCTTTGTGGAGAAACAAGTATTTCTTTATTCAGTTACCTTTCAAACTGAATGAACACATCAATCCTACTAAGGCTACTCATCTAGGAATGAGCCCATCTGACTTAGCCTTAGCCCAAAAGGAATGTTCACAACTCTTGGCCCAAGGACTTATCGAACCAACAAATTCTCAATGGGCTTGTCAAGCATTTTATGTGGAAAAATATTAGGAACTTGTTAGGGGAAAAAAGTGATTAGTCATTGACTATCAACCCTTAAACATGTTCTTACAAGATGACAAGTTTCCTTTACCAAAGAGACAAAACATCTTCACTTATCTAAAAAATGCCCTGATCTTTTCAAAATTTAACCTCAAGTCAGGTTGGCAAATTGGTATTGAACCCTCAAAAGGATACAAAACCGCTTTTTGCATCCCTAATGCTCATTATCAATGGATAGTTTTACCCTTCGGCTTGAAAACTGCCCCCTCCATTTTTCAAAAAGCCATGGTCGAGATCTTCCAACCCATCCTGCATCATGCATTGATTTATATTGGCGATATTTTGTTGTTTTCAGGCACACATGAAGAACATCGCCAATTATTAAATTAATTTTTTAATATCATCCAGACTTACAGAATTATGTTATCAGCCAAGAAAAGCACCATTGCAACAGATAATATTGAATTCCTTGGAATGATTATCAAAGACAGACACTACCAACCAGGAAAATGCATTGCCCAAGAATTACTCCACTTTCCAAATCAGCAACTCACCAGGAAACAGATACAACAATTCCTTGGCATCATCAATTACATCAGAGACTTCATTCCTCATGTCGATCACCATACCAATCAACTTTCGGCTTTATTAAAGAAAAAGCCACCATAATGGAATGATAACGACACACTTACTGTCACCACTTTAAAAAAGATTGCTCAAAATTTGCCGCCATTAAAGCTCATCACAGATGGCAAACGGATACTCCAGACAAATGCAAGTGACGAATCATGGGGTGCTATTCTTCTCAAAGAAATAAATAGCAAAGAAAGCTTTATTGCTTATGCTAGCAGACATTTCTCTAACACACAACAGCACTAGCACAGTGTGTACAAAAAAATCTTAGTTGTAAAGAATGGTATCAAGAAATTTGAATACCATCTTATCGGCTATCATTTTCTTATCCGAATGGACAACTCAGCATTTCCCAACATCATGAAATTCAAGGGGAAAATAGTTCCAGAAAAGATGTTGCTCAGACTCAAAGACTGGTTCTCAAAATATGACTTCTCTGTGAAGCATATAAAAGGAACCCAAAACCTCATTCCAGACCTACTCTCAAGACTTGTAAAACCAATATCATCCTTGCATTACATATCCACAGGATATCACTTTCCCATCATTTTCATGGCCACCTCTTTACCAAACCAAGCCTTAACCCACAAGACTTTTCCTCTTGGAAAAACCTTTTCCACAATTTTTGACATCCAAGAATTTGCAAAAAGATATGTTTTAAGGTTTTTCATGAAAACCTACAAGTTAGCAGATTCATTTCCTTTCTCAACTTTCCACCCTGAAAACTTGTTTCTCACAAGTCTAAACATCGACCCTTCCAGAGATGTGACTGAAGATGAGTTGTGGTACATCTAGTGCCTAACTGTTCTTTACGTCACAAAGTTAATTCTCCCTATCAGAACTACTTTAAATCATCTCATGAATCCTGACAAATCAACCTCATTGACCTGGACCCTTCTTGAGTGGTTCTCTCCACTTCCCTAATGGAGAAGAAAGTTACAGCAACTATCCACAGTCTACAACCTTGATCCAATGCCTGAATCAGAAGCAAATATGTTCACCTAAGTGTTCATTATCCACAGGCCATATTTCCAGCATCCAAACACCAACTCTTTTTGGACTCAAGACCAAGTGTTCGAATGGTTCACAACACCACACCCAGAAATCCTTGAACAAGACAATAACATTTAACGTACGTGACTTGTTATCTGACAGTGCAGACCAGACTAGTGCCTATTCAGGGTCACCTCTGGAATTTACGTCGTCGGTTTCCCGTCGATATACTCAAATGGGGAATCAGAAAAACTTTTAAATAATTTTTTATCTCGGGTTATATAACCCAAAATAGACTTTCTTTTAGTCTAAAACAGGGTACCAAACCAGATAAGAAATCATCATAAGTTTTCTGATGCACAGGATCCTTGCTGGAGGCAAGTGCAGAGCATACTTCCTTAAGTTTCAAAATGAACAAATTTAATTCTTTATTCTTTTTCTTTCTCTAGAGAGCTTCATTTGCAGAGAGAGGAGAGAGGTTAGAGATTCATAGTGATAAAAACACACGAGAGTTTATTGCTTCAAACTTCTATATTTTACATGCAAGGGGAGAATCTTTTATATAGGAGAATTCTCAGAGAAGATAGGACAGGACCCCTATCTTTTTCCAAAAGCAAAAGTAGCATGACTTCTCAAGTGATTATGACCTGCAGCACACCTTTTTAGAAAGCCAAGCCCACCGATCAAGACTTTGGACAAATGGACAAAAGATAAAGCATGCTTACAAAGACTTTTACAACTGGCAAAAGCTTAAGGCAAGCCAAGACAAAACCATAAAGTAAAACATAATTATTACAACAAGACAAACTACTTTATTGAAAACAACAAGACAAACAACTTTATGGAGAGCGGAGATTCATGTAATTGTTTTCGGATGAGCTTTCGGTTTCATCGGGGTCAGTGTCACGGTTGGATTTTGGGAAAAAGGTTTTGGAGAGCTTTGGATGCTTACAGTGGGGACCACGGCAAGGGGGATAAGGACAATCTCTTCGGTATCCTGGTCTAGGTGATGTTTGAGTGGCTTTGTCAACTTTGGAGGGTTTAGTGGCCGTGTCAGCTTTGGGAGGTTGGGATGAGGATCCTGGTTCATTCATGGATGGTTGTGGAAACTGTTGGAGATGTTGGCTGAGGGGAAGGAAGTCTTCCCATGGGTCTTGGGAGTCTTGGTATAGAAAGTCAGTGTAGTCGGGTCGTTCTTCTTTAATGATGATACCTGTGGACTTAGGTTTAGATATGGCGGATGGAGTGGGGATCATGAGGAGGTCATGTTGTGGGCCTAAGGAGGTGTGGAAGATGTCTTTAAGTGGCGGAGGTTGGTGGTTTAATTGGCAAAGGTAGTTGTGAAGGACATCTTGGATTTCATTGTCAATGACAGCTGGGTGAGGTGCAGTAAACCATTCATATACCTGGTCTTGAGTCCAAAAGAGATTTGTATCGGGATGTTGGAAGTATGGCTTGTGGATAATAAATACTGATGTGAACAGTTGTGCTTCAGGGGTAGGCATACGTTCAAGATTGTAGATCTCGGACAATTGCTGTAGCTTCTTTCTCCACCATGGGATGGGGGAAAACCATTCAAGTAGTGTCCAGGTAAGAGAGGTGGCTTTGTCCGGATTAAGAAGATGTTCCAAAGTGGGAGTGATTGGTAGGACTAACTTGGTGGCATAAAGGACTGTTAGGCACCATATGTACCATAACACATCTTCAGTGGTTTCTCTGGATGGATCAAGGGTTAAACCTGTAAAAAACAGATTTTCTAGGTGGAAGGTGGAAAATTGAAAGGGTTCTGTGACAAGGTAGGCTTTCATAAAGAAGCGAAAGAGAACTTTCTTTGCAAATTCATGGATGGCAAAGACAGAAGAGAAGTTTTTGTTAAAGGGAAAAGTTTTCTTGGTGAGAGCTTCTGGGGTAGTGATGTAGCCATGGAGATGATTGGAAAGTGGTATGTAGTGGAAAACAGAGTGAGAGGTTTTTCTAGTTTTGAAAGTCTGGATAGCATATCAGGGATAAGGTTCTGGGATCCCTTTATATGCGTGACTGAAAAATCATATTTAGAAAACCAATCTTTTAATCGGAGTAACATCTTTTCGGGAACAGTTTTACCTTTGAAATTGAGAATATTGGGGAAGGCCGAATTGTCCATTTGGATGAGAAAATGGTGTCCAATCAGATGATACTCAAACTTTTTGATGCCATTCTTTACCGCTAAGATTTATTTGAACACACTATGGTAATGCTTCTGTGTGTCAAAAAATTGTCCGCTAGCGTAAGCGATAAAGTGTTATTTTCTATTGCGTCTGTCTGTAATATGCGCTTTCCATCAGTAATCAACTTTAAAGGAGGCAGATTTTGCGCAATTTGCTTAAGAGTAGTGACAGCATTTGTGTGGTCAGCATTCCATTCTGGGGGCTTCTTTTTTAATAAAGCTGAGAGGTGGCGAGTGTAGTGGTCCACATGTGGGATGAAGTCTCTGATATAATTGATGATGTCGAGAAACTGTTGAACTTGCTTTTTGGAAAGTTGCTGATCTGAAAAGTGAAGCAACTCTTGGGCAATGTGTTTTCCTGGCTGATAATGGCCATCTTTTATGATCATGCCAATGAATTCAATGTTCTCTGTGGCAATGGTGCTTTTCTTGGCAGACAACATAATTCCATGATCTTGGACAATATCATAGAATTGAGTTAACAGCTGGCGATGTTCATCATGTGATCCTGAAAAAAGTAAGATATCGTCAATGTAAATCAATGCATGATAAAGGTGTTAGTAAGACTTGAAATGTAAAATGACGGTTTTCTCCTTTATAAATATATATTTTCTAACACTCAACAGCTAGCATTAAGTTTGTCAAAGATAGCATTAATTATGGTGGGTTGGTGAATACTTTGGAAACATCCTTTAACAAACCTACTTGGAGGGTTGTTCCAATGTTTCCAATTATATTTTTAGGATCTTGGGTTTCTTTTAGTCTATTTAAATTCAGCAACCTTGCTATATAATAAGATTAGAGATTAATGTTATTTGAATTTGAAAGATTATTCTTTCTTTGGTTCTGTTGAGAACTAGTGAACTTATCAAGAATTTGCATTCTTGTGGCATTCTAAATTTAGACTTATTACTTACCTTCTCATCTATTTCTTGAGCGTGGCGTCAATATCATTCTCTATACCTTTGGTTCATGTTAACCATTGGGTCAAGGTTTTGTTTGTCATAAGTCTGTTTAGAACTTTCTTGGGAAGTTGAAACTACAAATTAAGTGTGGGTTTCAAAGTTTCATTGTGGGATTCGCATCATTAAGTATTGTGTGAGTGAAGAGCAAATTTATAAGCTTTACTTTGAGTGATTGTAAGTGTTGGGATACACTTGGGTTAAGAGATTGGGGATAATCTCTTGTTGTAAAGGTTTATTGATACCTTGGAAGTCAATTGTAAGCATTTGAAGCCTTGGAGGCTTGCTTAGTGAAATCCTCAAGCCTGGAAAGCTTGGAAGCATGGACGTAGGCGAGGTTGGTTGAACCACATAAAAATCTCTATGTTTGAATCTCTCTTTCCTTATCTTTTTATATTGTGATTAATTCATTTGTTATTGCTTTAATTTCATTTCAGATTTGCATTGAGTTTTGTTTTAGAATTATATAATTATTAGAAACCCAATTCACCCCCCCCTCTTGGGTTGCATAACTGGTATCAGAGCCTTGTTCTCTTATTAGGACTTAACCGTCTAGAGTAAAAGATCCATGATAACCCAAAATGATTCAAGCCAACTAGACCACCGTTCTTTGATGGTAATGACTATCCATATTGGAAAACTAGGATGAGAATTTACTTGCAAGCTTTAGATTACAAAATTTGGGAAGTTGTTTGTGACGGTCCATTTATGCCTATAACTAAAAATGAAGAATGAGATGATATTCCTAAACCGTCAAGTCCATGGAGTGAGTTAGAAAAGAAAAATATGTATTTAAACTCCAAGGCAATGAATGCTTTGTTTTGCGCTCTTGGTAAAAAGGAATTTCATAGAATATCTAGTTGTGAGAGTGCTCAAGAAATATGGAATAAACTTGAGGTTGTCTATGAAGGGACAAATCAAGTTGAAGAGTCTAAAATTAGTAGATACACTCGTCAATACGAATTGTTCCAAATGGAACAAAATGAAAGTGTGTAATCTATGTATACACGATTTACAGACATAGTGAATACCCTAGGAGCCCTAGGAAAAACTTTATCAAATAGTGAAAAAGTAAAGAAAATCATTAGGTCACTTCTAAAGGAATGGAGACATAAGAGAACTACTATTGAACAGGCCAAAAAATTAAATACTTTACCTCTTGATGATTTAATTGGTTCTCTTATTTCATATGAAGAAGATTTGGCAGTAGAAAAGAATTGATAGAACCGAGTGGAAGAAATCAAAGCAATTAATCCAATTGAGAAATGTTGAATAATTAAAAGATTTAATTTTTCCAATTGGCAATTGGAGTGCACGTGCATGGCATTGCAAAAGTGGAAAGCAATTTAAACGAGCCCGCAATTGACTTTCAAAAGTTGGAATTAATGGCTTTGGGTGGCGTTAAATTGGAAAAGGATTTCAATTAGAATTGAAAAAGGATTTCTTTAGACTTGTTGGAGAAGAATTCAGTCAACTAGCATTATAAAAGGAGAGCTGCCAGAGAGCGAGAGAGAGGAGTGGAGACGTAATTCGGGCAGAGAGAATCGGCAGCAAGAGAATTTGAGATTGCAGCCGCAAGAAGAAAAAAAACAAGGGAGACGCCGGAAGGAATTAAATTGAAGCAAAGGCAGCCACTTGAATTAATCTCCATGACTGGTTTTATCAATTCTCTTATTCCCAATTCAATTATGTTAGGCTAGATTTTTATTTGGTTGAGGGTGAATTCAAAACCCTAAACATGCTATGCAATTAAATTTAAATTCTATCATTCAATTTATCTAATTGAGAATGTTTATGTTCTTCTATAATTAATGTTCATAGTTTATTCTTGTTTTATTTGAGTGGCCAATTAGATAGGACTTGAATAAATTTTAATCATTAGTAGTAGGTTGGAATTAGTGATTTCAATTGAAGAACATAACCTAGGTTAAATAATCCAAGCTTGTGTGTTTATTGCCTAGATCAACCTAATATCTTTCTTTTTTTAATGCTTCCATTATCTTAAATTTAAAGAGCTTGTTTTAAATTATTTAATGGTTAGAGATTAGGTGAAGAGCTTGTTTTGCCTAACAACACACTAAGGAAAGATTGAGACTAACAAAGCTTATTGTTGTCTACAGTTGATAGTTTCAATATAAATTGATAATAGAATTGATATATTATGTGCATGTTTGGTGGTGGCGAATGATCCTTTAACCAGAGTTTTCATCATTATTATTTCTTTCTCATTTAATTAGAGTTTTTATTAAATTCTTATTCGTAGTTTTAATTTCTTTACTTCTTACTATTTAGTTAAAAATTCATAAACCCCCTTTTTATTTATAATTGGCATTTTCTTTAGTTAGATTAATTTATATTATTATTACTCTTATTATTACTACTATTATTTTATTTCAAATCTTGCTTTCGAGTTAATAATAAATATAACTAGCATAGTCTTTGTGGGATCAATCCTTACTCGCTCTGTACTAATTATTTATATTAGTGGTAAGGTTTTAAATTTGGTGCACGTTAACGACTCGAACAACTTAGAGCAACCTCATCATATTCAGAACTCGATTTTGCCATCCACATTCCACTCCCGAAGATAGAGTCAAGCAGCCCAGAACCCGAACCAATGGCTCAGAATAACAACCGAACACTTAAAGAGTTGGCAGCTCCTAACTTGGACTAGCAACCCTTATGCATTGAGAATCCAAACCCTCATGTAAACTTTGAACTCAAATCTGGGATGATTCATCTTCTTCCTACTTTTCATGGTCTTGCAGGAGAGGATCCAAATAAGCACTTGAAGGAGTTCCATGTGGTCTGCTCCACAATGAAACCAACCGGAGTTTCGGAAGAGCAAGTTAAGCTAATGGCCTTCCCATTCTCTTTGGCGGATTCAGCCAAGGAATGGTTGTACTATCTTCCCTCTAGTACTGTCACTACATGGAATGAGATGTGTCAGCTATTTTTGGAGAAATATTTCCCAGCATCAAAAGTTGGCAGCATTCGAAAAGAAATTTGTGGAATCCGACAGTATAATGGAGAGCCGCTCTACGACTATTGGGAACGTTTCAAAAAGCTATGTGCTAGTTGCCCCACCATCAGATAAGTGATCAACTTCTTATTCAATACTTTTATGAGGGTCTACTGCCTATGGATAGGAGTATGATTGATGCCGCTAGTGGAGGAGCACTCGTGGATAAGACACTAGAAGCAGCCCGAAATCTCATTGCTAACATGGCTGCTAATTCCCAACAGTTCAACACCAGGAACGATCTATTGCCGCCAACTAAGCGAGTCAATGAGGTAAGTACTACTTCCCTCGAACAACAAGTTTCAAATCTTACTTCTTTGGTACAATAATTAGCCCTAGGGCAACAAGTGAGACCATGTGGCATTTGTTCCATGGTCGGGCATGCGACTGATATGTGCCCTACTCTCCAAGAGGGTTCACATGAGCAGGCCAACGCAGTTGAGGGGTTCCTAGGCCAACTAAGACAAAAGTATAATCCACATTCTAATTTTTACAATGAAGGGTAGAAGGATCACCCTAATTTTAGGTATGGGAACCAACAACAAGGCATTCCTAATGTGGCACCATCTCGACCACCGGGCTACCCCCAACAGCGGGTGCAACAGCCTTACTAAGTTCAGCCACCTCCACCTCCTCAAAATCAAGGCACGTCTTTGGAAGATCTTGTAAAAGCTCTCGCTACTAACTCTATGCAATTCCAACAGACTACCCAGACACAGCTCCAACATTTAGAGAATCAAATTGGCCAATTGGCCACATCTATGAGTAGGATAGAGGCTAGAACTTCAGGAACGTTACCTTCTCAACCAGAAATTAATCCAAAGGAGAATGCTAGTGTTATGTCTCTTAGGAGCGGAAAGCAATTGGAACCATTATTAGCTAAGCCATCAAAAGTATCCACAACATCATCCCCCTCTGTGACCAATTCCTCCCCTGAGGCTCTTCCTTTAACAAGGAAAGATGATTCCCGCTCGGCATTGCCAGTCGATCCATCTAGCCAGGTAAGTATCCCCTCACCTCGAATTAAGACTCTCTCCATTCCTCCACCATTTCCTAGCAGATTTAAACAATCCAAGAAAGAGGAGCAAGAAAAAGAGATCCTTGAGACCTTTCGTAAAGTAGAGGTAAATATTCCTCTACTTGATGCTATTAAACAAGTGCCGCGTTATGCAAAGTTTTTGAAGGAATTATGCAGCAACAAGCGAAAGTTGAGCGGTAATGAAAAGGTAAGTATTGGAGAGAATGTTTCTGCTGTACTTCAAAGAAAACTTCCACCTAAGTGCAAGGATCCAGGTACTTTCACTATCTCCTGCACTATTGGTAATACCAGATTCGAAAGATGTATGCTAGATTTAGGGGCCTCAATTAATGTTACACCATATTCAATTTATAACTCCTTGAATTTAGGTCCAATGGAAGAAACTGGTATAATTATTCAATTGGCTGACAGATCTAATGCTTACCCGAAGGGGGTTATGGAAGATGTTCTTGTGCAGGTAAATGAATTGGTCTTTCCAGCTGATTTTTATATCCTTGAAATGGAGGATGAGTTGTCGCCTAATCTCACTCCTATTCTATTGGGGCGGCCATTTCTTAAGACAGCCCGAACCAAGATTGATGTTCACGATGGAACCCTCACAATGGAATTCAATGGTGAAGTGATCCGCTTCAATATCTTTGAGGCAATGAGGTATCCCAGTGATGTTCATTCTATTTTTGTCATAGATGATATTAATACTTTGGTGCAGGATTTCTTTGAATTATCCAGTAATGACAATTTTGAAATTGCCATAAGCAAAAATCTTACGAAAGATGATTCTAAGGAACATGCAAATTTGATAAAGTTGGATGGTGAGATAGAGGAAGCTATGGCGATCTTAGATGGAGCAGTCACATTACGTACCAATGGGTATAATGTTTCTTACCTTGAATTGCCTTTATTAAACGAGAAACTTTTACCTTCAATTGTGCAGGCACCTACCTTAGAACTTAAACCACTCCCAGAACACCTGCAATATATTTACTTGGGTGAGAATGAAACACTTCCAGTCATAATTGCTAAAACCCTCACCCCAGTTCAACAAGAAAAGTTAATTAGGGTGCTTTGGGATCACAAGACGGCAATTGGCTGGACCATTGCCGACATTAAGGGAATTAGTCCTTCCATGTGCATGCATCTCATTTTGCTAGAGGAAGGGTCTAAACCAATGAGAGATGCACAACGCCGCCTTAATCCACCAATGATCGAAGTCGTAAAAAAGGAGATACTGAAACTCCTTAATGTGGGGATTATTTATCCCATTTCTGATAGTAAATGGGTAAGTCCTGTGCAGGTAGTTCCAAAAAAATCAGGCATCACAGTGGTCAAGAATGAAAATGACTATCATAAACTGAATGCAGCCACTTGCAAGGATCATTTTCCTCTGCCATTCATTGATCAAATGCTTGAAAGGTTAAGTGGTCACTCTCATTATTGTTTTCTTGATGGTTACTCAGGTTATAATCAGATCGTTATCGCTCCAGAAGACCAAGAGAAAACGACATTCACATGCCCCTTCGGAACATTTGCTTACCGACGCATGCCGTTTGGTCTCTGTAACGCTCCTGCCACTTTCCAAAGGTGTATGATGAGTATTTTTTCTGATTATGTGGAGAACATCATTGAGGTATTTATGGATGATTTTACAGTTTATGGTGATTCTTTCAATAAATGCTTAGATAACCTTACACTTATTCTTAAACAATGCATTGACACTAACCTTGTGCTTAATTGGGAAAAAATGTCATTTTATGGTTAATCAAGGTATTGTACTAGGCCATGTTATTTCTGAAAAGGGGATTGAAGTTGATAAATCTAAGATAGATCTTATACGCTCCCTACCACCTCCCACTAGTGTGAGGGAGGCTCGTTCTTTTCTTGGTCATGCAGGTTTCTATCGCAGGTTTATCAAGGACTTCTCCAAGATAGCTTTACCTCTCTGCAACTTACTTCAAAAGGATGCAACGTTTGACTTCAATGAAGAGTGCCAAAGAGCTTTTAAGAAGTTAAAGGAGGTTTTGACATCGGCCCTTGTGATTCAACCACCAAATTGGGATTTACTATTTGAGATTATGTGCGATGCCAGTGACTATGATGTTGGAGCCGTGTTGGGCCAGCGTGTGGGCAAGCTTCCTCATGTCATCTATTATGCCTCTTGTACATTGAATGATGCACAACTTAACTATTCCACTACCGAGAAAGAACTTTTAGCAGTTATCTTTGCCTTAGAGAAATTTCGTTCTTTTTTAATTGGATCTAAGGTGATCGTTTACTCTGACCATGCAGCTATTAGGTACTTGCTCACCAAAAAGGATGCCAAGCCGTGCCTTATTCGATGGATACTTCTACCTATAACGAAGATGCACTTCCATTGCATGAGAACTTTCCAGATGAGCAGTTATTACATGTAGGTATAGTTACTCCTTGGTATGCAGATATTGTCAATTACTTGGTTACCAGGACAGTACCGAAAGAGATAACCCGTGTACAAAAGGCCAAGATCAAGAGTGATGCCAAGTATTATGTGTGGGATGAGCCATACTTGTGGAAGCATTGTTCTGATCAAGTTATTAGAAGGTGCGTACCCGAAACTGAATTTACTTCTATTCTCACCTTTTGTCATACTTTGGCTTGTGGAGGACATTTTGGACCAAAGAGAACAGCCCTTAAGGTACTTGCGAGTGGTTTTTATTGGCCATCACTATTTAAGGACGCATATTTGTTTTGCAAATCTTGTGATCGTTGTCAGAGAACAGGTAATTTGGGACCTAGAAATCAAATGCCACAATCTCCCATTCTTATAGTTGAGATTTTTAATGTTTGGGGCATCGACTTCATGGGACCATTTCCTTCATCATTTGGTAATCTCTATATTGTTCTTGCGGTTGATTATGTTTCAAAATGGGTGGAAGCAAAAGCCACCCGAACTAACGATTCTAAGGTTGTAGTAGATTTTATAAAGAGTAACCTCTTTACAAGGTTTGGAACACCAAAGGCAATTATCAGCGACAGAGGCACTCACTTTTGTAACAGGTCAATAGAAGCCCTCTTTCGAAAACACAACATCACTCACAAGGTATCTACATCTTACCTTCCCCAAACTAGTGGGCAAGTTGAGGTGTCTAATAGGGAAGTGAAATCAATCCTTGAAAAGACAGTTAATCCGAATAGAAAGGACTGGAGCCTACGGCTTGATGATGCACTTTGGGCATATAGGACCGCATACAAAACTCCTATTGGTATGTCACCCTACAGGTTGGTATATGGTAAGCCTTGTCATCTTCCAGTGGAACTTGAACATAAAGCATGGTGGGCTGTGAAACAATGTAACATGGAACTGGACGCCACCGGCCAACACAGAAAGCTCCAATTGCAAGAATTAGAGGAAATTCGAAATGATGCCTATGAGAGTTCACGAATCTATAAGGAAAAGACTAAGGCTTTTCATGACAAGCAGATCTTGAGAAAGAATTTTGAAGTTGGACAGAAAATTCTGCTATTCCATTCTCGCCTTAAGTTGTTTCCAGGTAAGTTACGTTCTCGATGGGTTGGGCCTTTTATTGTTATTAATGTTTTTCCTCATAGTGCAGTTGAGATCAGGAGCTTAAAGACAGGTAAAGAGTTCAAAGTTAATGGTCATAGGTTGAAGCCTTACTATGAAAATTTTCAAACACTCAATGTGATGCGAATCCCACAATGAAACTTTCAATCCCACACTTAATTTGTAGTTTCAACCTCCCAAGAAAGTTCTAAACAGATTTAAGACAAACAAAACCTTGACCCAATGCTTAAGAAAACATGAACCAAAGGTATAGAGAATGGTATTGACGCCACATTCAAGAAATAGATGAGAAGGTGAGTGATAAGTCTAAATTTGGAACGCCACAAGAATGCAAATTCTTGATAAGTTTACTAGTTCTCAAAATAACCAAAGAAAGAATAATCTTTGAAACATACAAGGTTGCTGAATTTAAATAGGCTAAAAAAAACCTAAGATCCTAAAAACACAAATGGAAAATTGGAACAACCCTCGAAGTAGGTTTGTCTAAGGATGCTTCAAAAATCTTCACCAACCACCATAATTAATGCTATCTTTGACAAACTTAATGCTAGCCTACTATAATTAATGGTAGACTTACCTTACACATTGACAAACTTGAAACAAAACAAACAAATGAAGTTGAAAAACAAAGGAGTCGTTGAAAATCCCAAGTCTGAACAAGCTGTAATGAATTGGTTATAACTCCTTCTAGAGAACTCCAAATCTAGCTCTGTAAAATTTATTGGAAAGCTAACTTAATTATCTTTCCAACGGTATATAGCTTGTACATTAATTCTGGCTCAATCAATACAGTTTTTATTCCAAATTTGACCTTTCTGCATTTGATACAAATTGTGTATTTGGCTGCCCAATAACTTGAATAATGCCCACAATGCCTTGTCTCCTCTTCAAGCCCAATTCATGATGTCTTGCATCTTGAATTGCATTTTCAATCCATATTTTCTCAATTAATCCATTTAAAGCAGCTTGCATCTTTTTGGCTTTTGCTCTTGTAATTGGGCCTCCATGAATGTGCAAAGGATCACTTGAAGTTTTAATGGTATTCCCTTGATGGTTCTCATCACAATGTAGAGGAGGCTCCACTTTATGAACCTGCGTACGTTGATGAGTGAAACTTGAGAACCAGGTCAGGCTGAGGACAATAAACCGAGCGCTTATTGGGAGGCAACCCAATGGCTGGAGAAAAGATTTTGAGAGCATGCCATAACAGATTTGATTTTTCTCCCTCTCATTCTCATTTACTTTACCTACGTTGTGTTGAATTTTGTTTGTTTCTGTTTGTGTGTCTCATCTCATTTTCCCATGTTTAATTCTGTCTTTTGTTAGCTTAGGCTTACATTGAGGACAATGTAAGAATTAAGTGTAGGGGGTGGATTTCGAACTTAGTTTTTGTTACTTCGTCTTTTTCTTTAAAAAAAAATATTGTTTTGAATATTAGCCAGTGATAAGAATTTGATTGACAATGAATATGGTTCTTAGAAATGGGTGAATATTACCTTAGTTTATACTTGATTCTTGTGTTGATTTCCTCTTAATTGAGATTCTTTAAACCATGAGCACTAATATCAATTCTTTCATAATTTTGACTTAGAATTTGAGATTGACGCAGCCTGAGTTGAAAATTTTAGATTGAGTAAATGACTGTTTGTCTTGATTCTTATCTCCACAATACAGTGTAGTATACACAGGCACCATAGTCATAAATAGCTACCTATAACCCTTAAGAGTGAAGCTATCCTTGAGTAATTTGAGCCTATGTACCAGTAGTATGTAGAGGATAATCTACCATGAGAAGAATGCTACCTTAAGGGGTAGAGTGAAAGCTCCTGACTAAAAAAAAAAAAAAAAAAAAAACTTCAAAAGAAAATGCACACAAATGCCTGTAAAAGAAGAAGAAAAAATTAGAGATTAAGATGATAAGATTAGTTTGACCTACTCTTTTCTTTGTTCGAGGCAAAGGCTGTTGATATTGAAGATTTTGGGAATGAATTTTAATTGAATTGATACACACACACACTATGAGAATCAAAAGAGAGATGGGATTGACTATTGAATTAAAGTTAGAACTTTGATAATATTTGAAATTTTCTTTGAGCTATACGACTTATACAATCTTTGAGGCTATTTTTGTTCTAAATTCTTTTGTTCTTTGTTCTAAAAAATAAGAAATAAAAAAATAAAAAAATTGCAATGATGTTTGTGGGTATCATCGTTGAAGCCCTCACGAGACTATAACTCGTCCACTAGGGCCGCCTAGGGGTTTAAAGGCTTGTTGCATCCGCTAAATGCAATCTTGATTTCCTACGAAAGTGGACTAGTTTAGGTTTTCTTTTTATTTTTGTTCTAGGTTTGCTCGAGGACGAGCAAAGAGTAAGTGTGGGGGAATTTGATAAGTGCATATTTTCCATATATTTTGTTATTAATTTCTCCGTCTTTTTCTTGTTTTGATCTTAAATATTCTAGTTATTTTAGTTAATTTTTAATTGAATAGGGAATTAATTAATATATATATTTTACCCTTTTATTATATATTTGCTAGTTATTTTTATTTCTTATTTTTAATTAATTGTATTATTTTATTGAATAGAGAATTAATTGGAGATTGTGGATAAAAAAAAAGGCATGAAGAAATTCAAATTGAGAAGGAATAAAGATTAAATTGGAAGACAAAAATACAGTCAAGAATTGATAGAACCGAGTGGAAGAAATCAAAGCAATTAATCCAATTGAGAAATGTTGAATAATTAAAAGATTTAATTTTTCCAATTGGCAATTGGAGTGCACGTGCATGGCATTGCAAAAGTGGAAAGCAATTTAAACGAGCCCGCAATTGACTTTCAAAAGTTGGAATTAATGGCTTTGGGTGGCGTTAAATTGGAAAAGGATTTCAATTAGAATTGAAAAAGGATTTCTTTAGACTTGTTGGAGAAGAATTCGGTCAACTAGCATTATAAAAGGAGAGCTGCCAGAGAGCGAGAGAGAGGAGTGGAGAGGCAATTCAGGTAGAGAGAATCGGCAGCAAGAGAATTCGAGATTGCAGCCGCAAGAAGAAAAAAAACAAGGGAGACGCCGAAAGGAATTAAATTGAAGCAAAGGCAGCCGCTTGAATTAATCTCCATGACTGGTTTTATCAATTCTCTTATTCCCAATTCAATTATGTTAGGCTAGATTTTTATTTGGTTGAGGGTGAATTCAAAACCCTAAACATGCTATGCAATTAAATTTAAATTCTATCATTCAATTTATCTAATTGAGAATGTTTATGTTCTTCTATAATTAATGTTCATGGTTTATTCTTGTTTTATTTGAGTGGCCAATTAGATAGGACTTGAATAAATTTTATTGCTAGATTAAAATTCTTGATCCGTAATTGTCTTGATATTTTAATCATTAGTAGCAGGCTGGAATTAGTGATTTCAATTGAAGAACATAACCTAGGTTAAATAATCCGAGCTTATGTGTTTATTGCCTAGATCAACCTAATATCTTTCTTTGTTTAATGCTTCCATTATCTTAAATTTAAAGAGCTTGTTTTAAATTATTTAATGGTTAGAGATTAGGTGAAGAGCTTGTTTTGCCTAACAACACACTAAGGAAAGATTGAGACTAACAGAGCTTATTGTTGTCTACGGTTGATAGTTTCAATATAAATTGATAATAGAATTGATATATTATGTGCATGTTTGGTGGTGGCGAATGATCCTTTAACCAGAGTTTTCATCATTATTATTTCTTTCTCATTTAATTAGAATTTTTATTAAATTCTTGTTCGTAGTTTTAATTTCTTTACTTCTTACTATTTAGTTAAAAATTCATAAACCCCCTTTTTATTTATAATTGGCATTTTCTTTAGTTAGATTAATTTATATTATTATTACTCTTATTATTACTACTATTATTTTATTTCAAATCTTGCTTTAGAGTTAATAATAAATATAACTAGTATAGTCTCTGTGGGATCAATCCTTACTCGCTCTGTACTAATTATTTATATTAGTGGTAAGATTTTAAATTTGGTGCACCTTAACGACACTACTAATTGGTAAGTTTCTTAATCCAAGATACTTTAAGAATGTTAACCGTGATAATCTCAACTGCAAGTATCGAGCAAATTCAAATGCATGGATGGCATCTTTGTTGTTTATAGAATAGTTTAAGTGGTTTGATAGTCGTTTGGATAGAAATGTCTTGCTTATCATTGATAATTGTACTGCACATGGCAAAAAAGAGCATCTTCCCCCACTTAATCACACAACTATTATGTTCCTACCACTAAATAGCACTTCCAAAATCCAGCCATGTGATGCAGGCATCATTAGAAATCTCGAAGGTTATTATCGTCAGCGCTTTACTCGCCTACTTTTGAAACGAATAGAAGATCGTGTCTTGGAACCAGAAAAGATAAGTCTCCTTGATGCAATTGTAAATGCAGTGGTTGCATGATCAATTGATGTGAAGCCACAAGGAATTGTAAATGCAGTGGTTGCATGATCAATTGATGTGAAGCCACAAACAATTGCTAGTTGTTTTAAGCACTGCAAAATAAAAACCCCTGATGTCGATGAAAAGGAAGTTACAAATGAAGTGCATGAGGAAAATCAAAGTCATTTTCAAAATTGGGTGATCAGATTCGACTTCACTACACTAATCAAATGGATATTAATGCCTTCATCAATCATCCAAGCGAACTACAAGTTGGCTATGCTTTAACTGAAGAATAAATTATTAATGCAATTAGACAAGAAGAGAAGGAGGATAATCCTGAGGATGACAGTACAGAAATACAAAAAGTTTCATTTTAGGAAACTACAAACATAGAAGTTAAAAATTTTTTAGCTTCAACAAGAAGATGCTTATGCTGACCAATTAATACATATCCATAAGTTGACAGATTTAAAAAGATATTTTGTTCCATCTTAATTATTTAATGTAACATGACATATATTTTTAAAATATTATTATTAAGCGGAGGTAAGTTTATTAAAATAGACCCTACAAAAAATATAACTTATTATAATGTAGAGTTTATTCTTAATTATAGCTGATCTCAAGTTGAGACTACAATTTTTTATTACTATGAAGAAGTTATTTCTATATAGAGTATTCTTATTTGAAGTTTCTACTGTATATATACATATATATATATATATATATATATATAAATCAAGACTCCGAGAGTGAAAAAGGTCCTCACCCTAAAGTCCACAAAAACTAACCCATCCATCAATTGTGCTAAAAGCAGTCGATGTATTGAGTGATGCTTGTAGATTTTCTTCATAGATTTCTCCAGCTTTTATACATATATACACTTACGCGCACACAACATATATACACTTACGCGCACACAAATTAACAGGCTCGTGTGTCCGTGACTATAACAAAGTGACAGAAAAAATACTTCCCATAAATCTAAATCTTTAATATAATGCCTTGGAGAACAAATTTGCCATAACCTACCAGAGGAAGATTGGGAAATCAGGCTACATTTTTTTTTCAGGATTAGGCATTCAGAAAGCAAAATCAGGCCGTGTTTGTTTTTGTCTATAATATCATTATTTAAGCTTAAGGTCTATAATATCATTATTTAAGCTTAAGGTATAGAAAATCTCACCCACTATGATTACTGAAACTTAGATGGCCATGAGCATAAATGATAAATCGCATCTACAATAAGCTGAGATACGCCACACCGGCAGGTTAGCTCACACACACACACACAAAATTGCTGTTTGAGATATTAAGTTACAACAGTGTGCCTGCAATGTATATAATACTCAAAAGTTAATCAGACTTTCAACGTTACATTTCTCTTAACAATTTTGGGGAGCATGTGTGCAGAAAACTCACTATCTCAGCATTATGCACAAAAATGCATAAGCGGATAGCCTAATCAGTTAGATGATGGTATAAACCCATGAATAAAAATTTACTGGGTTAAATGTATAGCCAAAGCCAGCATGAATTGTAGAGAGAGGCCAACAAGTCAGGTCATGAAGCTTGGTACATATCCTTGACAGCTAAGGCAGCTGCTCTGTACCATGCAGCTGCGGCCATCGCACCAGGGTCAGGAACTGATGCAAGGATCTCTGGGGAGATATAGGTGGAACGGCCAGCCTGTATCAGCTACATGTCAGAAATCAAAACACGAAAAAGATAAAACATGAATGTACGAAAGGGATCATTCGCCCATTCATCCTCAATCATACATAAAACATTGGCTTTATCCAAGTCCAACTCTGACTTATTTAATAGTGGATTCAATACAACTATAACATCTAAGCCTACAGCATTTTTGGGAAACTTAAGCTCCATTTGGTATAGTGGTGCCATTGCTTTTAAGCCACAGCAGCTCTGGAATGGAAACTCTACTTGTCAAAGGAAAGTTTGATAGGAGTTCGTAAACACCACTAACTGTTAAGTTAATTAGTTATCATTTCAGTAAAAGTTAATTAGTTGAGTTATCATTTTTCCATAATCAGCTGTGCTGTGAAAGCAATGCGGCAAGCGTCTACCAAACATTTAGGCAGCTTCCCAAAAGGCAAAAGCAAAATGAGGCTTAACCACATGCTTATGAGCTAATTTCCCACTCAATAGGAAAAGAATCCTGTTGTTTCAATTTAGCGTGAATTAATTCATAATAGAACGAATCTTACTTGGCTGACTGACTTAAGCTTCCCCCCCCCCCACACAACACACAAAAAAATTCAAATTTAAAGCTTACAACTTCATTACATTAACTTAATTATACAATTACCTTTCTTATTTTCCATCATTCTTAGAATTTTTGTAAAAGCTTTCTTTGAGAATAGCATTTGGATATTTAAACGTACTGGGGACAGTGAGATTTCTTCAGAAGATACATTTAGGATTATACTATAACCATGTGGATCACTGAAGCTCTTGCCGCTAATTGACAACTTGCATCAGTGTCAAGATAAACATGTTCAGAGAAATCAACAATAAACTTACCTGTGCCTGCATGTGCTTTGTAGATTCAGCTCCGGCTATTGCTGCTTCAGACGATAAAATGAAGGCAGTGGAAGGATCAATCCCAGCACTTAACCTCTGCTTGCAACAAAAAATATCAACACCAAAAATGATAGCATGGCAGATACAGCATAGGATAATCATAATAATATTTATTACAGCTACAGACCTCCTGAAGAACTGCAGCTGCTGGAATCAGGGCGTCTAACATTGTGCGGTAGCCAGCAGTGGCTCCACCATATTTACTGACTGCAGCAATGGAAGCTTCAAGTGCTTCAGCCCCTGAATCAAAAGAGTCATTAATCTTGGTAGACTAGCATGAAACAATCCTGATGAAGAAAATCATCTCACATTGTTTGGATGTTATGCCTGACTTTGAACTTGCTTTAAGTTTCGCATATGCTGCCTTACAAAATATATGGTACCTGTTTCACATGTAAAAACCATAAATATCAATGGTTGAGGTATACAGTAAAAAGTAAATATAAAAAATATGCAGCTCCAAGCACAAACGGTAAACAGAAAGGAAAGAAAATTACAAGATTCCACTTGTTCCACCCATAACTCTCCTAATAGAAGCTCCAATTTCATTCACTGTTTCGGCAGCATCGTTCAAAGGATAACTGGAAATAGAAAAGGATGATTCATCAAGTAAGCTATTAAGGGGAAAAGGATTTAAAAATTAATTTGCATGAAAACATTGTGATCCAAGAGCCACCTTTGGCAAGCCAGTATTATAGACCGAAAATTTACACGTCATAGACAAATATTGTACCATCATAGAAGTTACAACATAGCAAATCCATAACATCAAAGGCAGCACAGCCAACCCATATATAAATATACAAAATAAAAGACAAAGCTCGAGTAAAATGTAAAACAACTACTTGACATTGGCTATACAACCTTCTTCATTACAATGTCTGTCTAGGATAACCTTGACAAGTTACAACGTGCTTTCCAGTATCTCCATCAATATTCTTCAAGGTATTTATCTTTTCCTTCCAATTCCATACATGAAGTAGTGTGCTATGAATAAATCTTTGTGGAGCAAAAATTCAGCCCAAAACAAACTGAATAGGAAAAGCTAATCGACTTTGAAATAAGAAAATTCATCCTCAGATACTCCTCTCCGACAAATCAGGAAAATTCCAGAGTGCTCTTGCTCTTTTACATAAAAAACGAACACGCCCAATGCTGTAAATAAGTTTGCTGTTTGGATTCCTAATAATTTCCTAAGAGAATATTCATGAAATAGTAAGTTAAATATTGTTGATTCAACTAAACACCACGAGATAACAAGAAAAAGTTCAACTAAGAGTTTATTCCATACCAAATGAGATAGTAACCACCACAACTCTGCCTTCAGAGGATAGAAAGATTAGCTATGTTACCACTTACTTCAGAGTAGATATCACTTGCTACATAGGAGAATTACTCAAAGGAGGCTCACTCCTTAACTAGGAATATGAATGAAACAAGACTTACTAAATAATAAGCCCCTAAAAATGGAAAATAAATTAAACAACAATTTTCTAGATAACAAAAGAAAAACAAAAATTCCATAAGCTGAATAATTCCTCTTTGACTACAAACTTTGATAACATAGAATCTCACAGTCCACTCCAATGAGTTAAAAGTAAACTCTTCAATTATCAACTTTTTAATAAGGTAATTGTGAACATCCTTGCAAATCTTCAAAGCAATTAATGACAACAGATCATTTAGTTATGATTCTATAAGAATAAAATCTTGCAATAACCATCTTCTTTAACATCAAAGAAAAGTATGAAATCGAATTTTATATTATAAGATCTCTTACATGTGGGACTGAGTAATATAGATCTTAAACACTAGATCACCTTCAAATCCGAGTTATTATAAAACCTAATTCTATTGCAGCATAAATGTTATTATTGGCTATCTCCTAAATCCTTTTAACACTCATCCTCGAGAAAATCTTCTATAACTCATCAGAACTTACAACACCCTCTTTCATTGAAACAAAATTACTCCCTGATTACCATTATTTTCTCCTCCATTATCTTAAAAAACTGTTCTCTATAAAATCTTCTTAACCCCAAAAACTTCTTGAGAACTCAACCATAGTGGTTTTTCAAATTACCACCAAACTTGACCACTAAACCTCAAGGATAAATATCCTTACTTCATCATGCGAGACAGTGAGTATATTTTCCAATGCAAGTAAATTAAAAATTAAACATACACACTTCTGAGTTGTGTACATAT
>NW_006262339.1:15075108-15173933 GCF_000493195.1 Citrus x clementina | reverse complement strand
AGTTTGCATAAATAATGTGCAAAAACTCGGGCAAAAAATGGAAGGATAAGATGATAAATGATTTTTGGTCCAAAATTTGCCACAGATGAGCCTAGGTTAACTTCCTCAGTGAAGCAACTAAAAGTTTCCTAAATTGCTGGAATTAGATACTTACTACTTTTTCTTGTCCTCTAGAATTGCTGTTGCACCTCTATACATCTGCAAAAATAAATAAAATTGACATAGGATGGAGAAAACCAAGCACTAAATCAAAGATGCTAATGGAGTTCGACTGGACTCACTGTTGACCCACAGTCACCATCACCAACTTTGCTATCCCATTCATTCAATCTATCCCTAAGATTGACAACCGCTTCTGCTGCTGCTTCAATAGTCACCTCAAGTACATGGCCTTGTTGACTTAGCTGTAGTGGCCGACCTAATGACTAACCAAAAGCAAGCATGGTCAGTTAGTGCTGATGTGAGACTGCACAAACAAATTGTACTTACCAGCAATTAAGCAATTATGAAACCAACAATAAACATGTTAATATTGTTTACAGAATCATAAAGCTATTCTGCTCAAAGCCTCAAATTTGACATATAAAATTGTAAACTGAGTAAAACTACAGAATACAAAATGCAAATGACACAATTGTTTTAAGAGTGAATACACTGATACGTCGAAAAAATTAAAAAATTTCAGAGTTAATCTGAAACATCTTAATTTTATTATGCACCAGCCTATTTCACTGAAGACATAAGCACAACTCTCCTTATTTCAAACAAAATGCAAAGCCATTCATTCCATTTGGTATTGAAATTTCTTGAACAAAACAGATCTAGGACAGTGAGAAACAGTATTCCGTGCTTTTTATCCACTGTCTTACTTTTTTTTCTTTTATTTTAAACTGTTTCCAATGCTCTTTGTGCTTGAAAATTCATCAATTCATTCTTCAATTGATCACTATGTATTTACATCCAAAACAAGTCCTTTAGTAACCTGTTACTTTTCTATCTCAATACAGAACCAGATGCACAGGAAATGAAGGAACATTAAACAAAGTATTGTCCATCATTAACAAAAATAATTTGGATCATTTGATATTTGTTGTACGAAACTATTTTTCTTTCCAAAAGACAAAAGGATAAACTCGTTAAGAGTGTAGAATTACTAGATTTTCCAAATTTTTAAAATGTAAAGAGGGTGGAATCAAATGAAATTTTGTTGCTAGGAGCTTAAAATGACCCAAAAAAAAAAAAAACAAAACTCCAGCAGGTAGGTGAGGTGCAGACTCTATTCCGCCACTGATAACCTTGAATCACAGAGCTCGAGATTTTCTTAAATTCCTACAACCAAAATGAAAATTTATGAGTACATGCCTATAAACTTTTAGAATGGGATCCGATCTCATCTCTGACTAATCTACATCCCTGTTTTTTGGATAAGAGGAACCTACTGCGAATGTGAAGCTCCATTGCAAGAGACAACAGAAGGAGCAATTAGCAACTACCTATACAGTACCTAATCAACTCTGCTTGTATTAACTGATACACTGCCATATAAATGTGATTAATGGATCAACAGATGCGGAAAGTAGCCTGTGACGAGGAAACATCTTGCAGAGAACACTATGGGGATTGCCATTTTGTATTCATAAGAAAAGCATTTGAATATAGCAAACTAACCTCGTCACTCTTCGTTGAATGAGAAGGTGGCATTGGAACAGGAATCTTGGCCGGTGGACGATTACCTACAAGTAAAGAACTCCTGAGCTCAATAAAAGTAAAATCACTATAAGAAGTTACTTTTTCTTTCTATCTGGAGTTACACAATAAATGAACATTTTTTTCCCCTAAATTCCCTGATATATGAACTTTATAACAGTAAAACATATAAATCAGTTGGCCATTAGGGAAGTTTCACACATGATATCTTTATTAACAGAAATGAATACAAGAACACAGAAAGAATAAACTATCATCACATATCACTGACCGTCCACACCAACTGGCCAATGAGGGGCCTTAGTTGTAGCATCAAGATGCTTCAAGATTACTTCATCTGCCTTCATGATGGAAATTGAGAATCCTGAAAGAAACCACCACTCAGATTCCTTGTTTCATCACTTCAACCTAACGCTGTTAGCACCATAAACAAACCTGCCATGTCAAGAGAAGTCATGAAAGATCCTGTGTACACTCTTTCAACAGCCAGTCCATGTTCCAGTTGCAAATTTGGGACTGCTTTTCCTGCTGCAATCATCAGTTCCATCACAGGAGTGGCACCTAAGCTGCAGGCAACAGAGTAAAATATTGTGAAACGTTCCCTCACGACCAAGAGTGCTGCCTTCATGAGTACGAAATGCAATAAAAAAAGCATTGTTTAATCATTTCTAACGGCTAAAATCATCCTTCAAAGCATAAACAGCACTGTTAAATGGCATGAAACGTGAATATTATATTCGAAACAAATGATTTTTTCCAGATCCCTATTCTATGCTAAAAGCAAGTCATTAAGAACATCGGAAAAACACTTCTTTCCAAGCTAACCGTGCAAATATATATAATTTATAGGTGGGTTATTTGAAATGCTATCTTGCTCTCTGTTGATTAAACTGACTTCCAGGACTATTGTTTAATCTTTTAAAGCCATGCTAAGTCAAAGAATTACCTATGAAAATATGGAGATAATGTTCAAATAAGGGAATATTGCAAAACAAGAAAGGTAATCAAAATCTGATCCAAGGTTTTGTCGACTATCAATCTAAATAATGGATTTCAAAAACATTGGGCAGGATAATTGACTTGTATAAGGTTAATTGTATAAAATCAAAAAAGAATTAAGAAGCACAATGTACAACGAAAAATAAAATAAATAATCAAATAAAAATCAAGAAAAATATTAACTTGTATTTAACTTCAAGCTGCCTTACTAATTTAAAATTTCCTATTATTGTTAACATCTAACAGCCTCATCATGAAAAACAACAAGTTCAACTCCATAACCGAGTAAGCATATGCTTCCTGAACATATATAGGCACTTTTCTATCAATTCTAAAAAGAGAAAAGTACAAAGGCTAATTAAAAATGAGGGAGAAACTAATTTTATGTTCAACAGAGTCCACTTTCAAGCTTCTTTCGGGCTTTTGTGTCAAATTAGAGTTTCAAGACACCTTGTTCATTTTCATCTAAAATGCAAGGGGCTATTGAATTTCTTCCCAAATGTGGTATATCTTTTCTTTGGAGAGCTCTTTGTATCGGCTTTTTAATTTTCAGATATCCTGGGCTTACAGGTTGTATGTAAAAATCCAGATATCTACCAGGATGATCCTGGTTTCTATCGACAGTTTTTACACTCCAATACATCTGCCACTCCAATAGTATAAGCCTATTGGTCCCCATAAAAATATAATATAAGGTTGCTCATTCTACCAAAAATATATAAATTATAAGGAAATTTATATCCGCAACATAGAAGAGGGTCAGTGACCTACCCATTAATCATGAGCACCACTCTATTACCTCGGGTTATTGGAACATAATTAGTTTCCTGCAAAGATCGAACAACAAGAACAGTAGAACATCAAATTAAGTAAGCTCTGGAGTAAAATATTGCATCAAATGGTTCATGCGTTGATCAATAAGGATAATAGAACATCACATTCACTATGCTCTGTCATAAGATGTTTCGTCATATGCATGGAGGAAAAAGTACATGTCATAAGAAAAGTTAATGCAGTAAGGGTTTAGGCATTATATTTTCTCAAGCCTTCCATACAAGTCCTGAAGGCATATATCACCATCTATCTGAATAATAGGTCTCAACTCGGGAGGAAGAACAAGTAATAGACATAAAGCCATCCACTCAGGTTAATGCTTAGCTAAATTTATATTTTTCTGTCTTTTAACTTGTTTCTTATCACATTAAAGTAAGGAAACCCTTGCTGGATAATGAGAGACAAACACACACACACACACATTATTTCTACTTTTTATAAGGCAGCAAACAAAGTCATTATGCAAAAAGAAGATATCTGCTTAGATATTGCAGCATACCGTAGACAATATTTGCTTAAGAACGTGAGATACAACCACATCTACCGGCTGAAGATCAGCCACTGCAGCACCAGGTTCACCATGCTGAAAAGAAATTTATCTTATTATAAGTCAGTGTAAATGTGGAGGCGAAATTTGGGTCTGATGGCTAAATAAAAGCCACAGCCTCAGTAAAGAGCTCCACCAAAATAACCAGCTACTACATAAAATGCATGTTATCACAAACAGCCAACTCAAGATAGAACTCGAAAAATCTGGACATAGGGAATTTGCTCTGGTTAATCCAGTACAAATTAAAACAACAAATTAATTTTTTTAGAAGTATATAGATATAAATGCTACACTAATTATTTTAAAAATAAGTTGCCACATTGAAAGTAACTCACAATTCCGAGACCAAGTTCCATCTTTCCAGGGCCCAAACGATCTGATGTAACCTGCCCAGGCAGCGTACAAACAGATAATGCAACACCCATCGTTCCTACCATTTCAGATGCACGTTTAGCTTCTGCAGCAACATCAGCAAGAGAAAGGCCACCAGCAGCAGCAGCTCCAGCAATCTGTCTCTTGCAAAGAGTAATTATTAAAAACACACCACACTTAGTAAAAATACAAATGAAACAACAGATAAAGCAGTTGTCTTTCAAACAAGTCATCAAGTTGTGATATGCAACCCAGTTAAAAACTCAACAACACTAATAGTAATTACAAACTGAAAGCAAATAAGTCTAAAACCTTGCCAGGATAGGAAAATTAGTCTATTTTGTCTTTCTTTCTGCTAGATACTACTAAAAATTGACAGCATGGTAAGCTTTTTGCATCAGAAACTAGCAGTAAATTTTTTCATACTATAATAAAAAACACTTTGAGCATAAATGGATTGGGATTACAAATGGCAACTGAAAACAACCTTACATAAACATAAATTTGGTTGATGATGAAAGTAAACAAGTCAAGTAATGTCGTGATAAATTAAAGGAGAGAAGAGAAACTAACGAAAGGATGACTCATGCAAACACAGACAAAAAGAAAAGGCCTATAGTGTGTGCAAGTGAATGAACATGCAAACAACCTTTGTGCATGTGTGAAGAGGAATGGGGTTATGGGTTGGGGGGAGGGGTAAGAACGAACCTTGTTCACAAGAATAGTCCCCGCTAAACCTCTTCGTCCAGCAATGCCACGAGGAGGAGGCAATGCACAATCATCTCCAACAATAACGATCTGTAAATGCAAAGAATATCATCATTATTTTAATATCTTACATACTTGAGTATAAATTTTAAGAACATACCTCTACTTTATAACCTTCAGATTTTGCTTGTTCGGCAGCCAAACCAAAATTTAAACGATCACCAGTATAATTCTGTTAACATCCAGATTGCAAAAATATAAATCAAGAAATAAAAGCCAAATAAGGATTCATTGGGATCATAATTGGTAATAGCAATTCTAACCATAGTACAATCAAAAAGCTCCAAAGAAGAAACTTATAGAATGCAATAAAACAATTAATTGTTAAATTGCCACCTGAGTGCTTTTGATATAACAGTACCGTGACAATAAGAAGACATCCCATAGGACCAGTTACAGCATGAATGCCCTGAAGTTAAATGATACAGGACCAGTAAACCAATTCAATATCATAATTCACAGAATTACTAGCAAGATAAACGTATAAGAAGCAATAAAACATACAGCTAGAATTGAATCCACTGGAGGAGATGCAAAAACATCCCCGCAGATTGCAGCTGTCAGCATCCCTTCTCCCACAAATCCAGCGTGTGCAGGCTCATGTCCGCTTCCGCCACCTGCATCACAAACAATATCAAGATAACAAAGATCCCAATAATATGATGAATCCAGTGTTTGACAAAGACAAGCGGCTGCAACCACTTGATCAAAGGAATGTCGAAAAGTCTACAACCCAAATGGCCCAACTTCATTCAGATATGGACCAAAATTTAGCCAATTAAACTAGGAGTGTTCTTACAAGCGAGAGTCCTAAAGTCTTATTTAAGAAGTAAAGAAAAAGATAATAATTCAAAGCTGTCTTTAACTTTTTAACAGTTTTATATAGGAAGTTTTGTCAAAGGATCTTCAATTTGTAAGTTTAAAGAGTCGTCCTATATTTCCCAGGTTTATGAAGAGGTTCTTGATAGCAGACAGCCCTGAGCCCTACATTATCTACTTGTTAGGTCACTAGTAGAATAGAGTTATAATTGGCATAAAAATGGACTAAAGATTTTTTTTTTTAAACAATTGCATGCAGATTCTTAGTCTATTTACTGCTGCAAAAGCATGACTTTATTAGAAATGGATCTCCTATATTTCTGACATCTATGCTGGTAAATTGTTCCTTTAATCTTGATCTATCAAACCAAAGAACTATCACATTTGTGAATTTGAAAGCATAGAAACAGCAATATGTCAGATTGTCTGCCGCAAGGGGCTTGGGATTTTGACCTGTCGAAGCAACGAAAGATTAAACACTTTATTTAAAATGATAATAATACTGCATTTCACCTTTTGTTTCACAAAAATATAAGAAAATCTGAAACATTGTTTTTCTGATGGACGGTTTACCTGATACCTAGTCATCTGTTTCAAAGTTTGTCTCATGATGTCCAATTCAAAAGTTTTGTCATATGTGAAGGCTCAACCCCAACTTATATTTCGTAGGCAATCTGTGAACCTTAATGCTAAAACAATTTGTCACTTTTAGGTAAAGGGGCTAATTGATCTAGCTCTGAACCGTATTATACAAATCCAACCCAAAAGATTATCTAGTACATTGAGGCCTAAACAATTCTGTATTTAGACATGGCCAATTTCAGTTTTTAGAGCACCATGGGGACTCTTGCTAATGGAAAGAAAAATCACTTGAAAACTAATCTAGTGTTAGAGAGTTGAATTATGTCTTTCCTGAGTAAATGGTTGGCATGACATGCTCAAAGTAAATGATTCAGTAGGAATGATGTCATTATGCTTTGATATGAAAGATGTGGGAAATAATATTTCATGACGGTTATTTATTTATTTATTTATTTTTTAAGTTACAGTTTTACTATGTTAATTAGAGAAGTAAGCAGCATCCCTTTCCAAGAATCTCACCTAGAAACCAATGGCATTACTTCAAAACACATTCACATCACAGTAGCTAAGAAATAATCTATTTTAACTTATTCATTCATGTCAAATTACAGATTTTGGTCTATCATCCCTACAAATGCAAAACTCATTACATTCGATAATTCATGGTTAAAACTATAAGAGCTTGAGAAAAGGTAATCACAACACAAATATGAAACAATTGTTTCAAGCTTATGACCGGAACAATATCAAGTACTGCAGCCTGAAGATATCAAACCTGATATAACTGCAACCTTGTTATACGTTGCACTTGAAACATCAGCACGTAATACAACCTTCACCTGTATTACAACAGAAAAGGAGACAAACTATAAGTAGCATAACAGCTATGTTTGACAGCACAAGTGGAACATAGAAAACTTATTCACCTGCGGAAAACCGTCCAAGAACTGCAGACCAGGATAGGTTTCCACAAGACCCTCAATGAACTCAGTCACCACATCTGCAACCATTTAAATAAGCTATTTCTTCTTTCTTCTCCACAAATAAGAAAGTAAACCCACTCTCCTACATGATTCTATCATCATTTTGCATTATAAGTCATCACTTCAATGCCTAATAGCAGTTTAAACAATATTGTACAGACTTTCTTTTGTTCATCAAAGAAGCAAAACAGACAGACGCCATCACATGTAATAAAAAACAACAGCTTTGTCAAAAATGTTCATTTCATATCTTAGGAGTATTCACTTTCACACAAGCAAACAGAGCCCATAGTTTATGAAATTTTTACATTCAAATTCTGTGGCCAAGAAAAAATTTAAGGGGAGAAAAAAAACCTAGGCCATCATGCACATTCTGATAACATGCAAAAAGAAAATTAAATAAAAATACTCGTGCAGGCAAAAATAGCTTTAAATTAGAACCAATTTATATATTAACCAAAAAGAAAAACATAACACTCGAATTTTCATATCTGTTTTTCGCGGCGACCAGGAAGAGCGCAAAAAATGATCAATTAAATCAAAAGGAAATAAATAGGGAGAAAAATGCAAACCATTGGGATCACTGATAAGTTTCTTCCCTTGAAAGGCCATAATCGAAGAAGAGTAAGAGCGAGAAACGGTACCCTTTAAACCCTATTAAGTGTAAAGGCTGTGGTTTTTGCATCAATTTCAAAAGAGAGAGAATGGTTGTCTGGTTGTTTTTGGTGGTGACTTATAGATTTGGAGAAGTCGATGGTTTGTCTCAACAAGAAATGAAAAATTATTCCTTTTGATTATTTTACGGAATAGTGGGGCAAAATGGCCCCACCCTTTACCTGAAAAATTGACCCAATTCATTATTTTTGTTCTAAAACTAAGTTTTTCTCTTATTAATCGGGCAATTAGTACTTTAATTTTCCTTTTATAAATAAGTAGAGATAAATAGGAGAATTCAAATATATAAAAACAAAATATTTTTTGACTAAGTGGGAAATGATCCTGATATTGGTTGTCATCTATTTGGACCTACTATGCCATTAATAGATAAACGAAAAACATGGAAACTATAGTCTAAAAATTTATTTTCTATATATTCAAAATTGATATATTTTTATCTTTTGGATCTGTCCATAGTACCAAATTCTATTGTCTAAATTCTTTTTATAAATAAATAGAGATAAATAGGAGAATTCAAATATATAAAACCAAAATATTTTTTTATTATAGTTTCCATGTTTTTCGTTTATCTATAGAATATTGCACTCTTAAAATACCATAGCATAACCTTATCATTTTAGAGTACACAGTTTTTCTTGAAAATCGCTACACTAGGGTGGTATTTTTCCCCTCAAACTGATGAATAATATTTATTTAAGGAAAATTATCAATCATATACCCTTAATTTATTCCGTTATTAAATTTACTATAACACTTTTAGAATATATCAGTCATCCATCCTAAATTAATAAAATGTATCTGCTGTCCACCAAACCGTTAGTTACCATTTAAATATGATGATCTCAGAGGGGTAATCTGGTCTTTTCATATGATACAAGTGATAATTCAAGGGTATATAAGTGATAATAAGAGATTTTAAGGGTATACAAGTGATAATTTTTAATAGTAAAATCGTCAATTCACTATAGTTCCGTTAACTTTTAAACGGCAGCCAATGATTTAGTGGTCGGTAGATAACTTTTGTTAATTTAAGGTGGACGATTGATACACCCTTAAAGTGTTGTAATATTTTTTATAAAAGCACAAATTTAAGGTATACGAATGATAATTTCCCTTTATTTAAAAATTTCTAACTTTTTTTTTCATTTTTAGAACTTTATATGAATGTTGTCAATACCTATCAATTATATGGTATCAGTATCATGACTGTCATCTTCGTGTGTGTGTACATACATACATACATACATACATACATACATACATACATATATATATATATATATATATGTGTGTGTGTGTGTGTGTGTCTATCCACCACACAATATAAATGTGTTGATTATTTCACTTTAATCATTTCTAATATGTTGTTAGAAGCCAATGAAGATTGCAAAAAGACTTGAGCTGGGTTCAAATTTTGAATTCTAGGCTCGGATCGGGCTGGGCCTGAGCTTCCATGGACTGGCATCCTTCATTATCCTTACAAAACCCCACTTCATTATAAAATTATGTCTAAAAACAAGCAAGAATTAAACATATTTGACAATTTTTAAAAAAATATTACTTGTATTCATAATCAGTCTATTTTTTTTAATCTTTTCTATCAGCCACTTTCTTTTAACTAAAATAAATTACAAAAATTTATTGTTCTTTTCATATTTGTTATTGATTACGAATTTTTAAACCTAAGATTGCTTTCATATTATAATTTAAAATATGTGTGTAATTTAACTTAATGACTAACTTTTAAAGATCCATCACTTAGAAAACCTTTTAATTTATGTGTAGGTACTAATAAAATTGCAAAAGAAAAAAAATAAAAGAATACTACTTTGAGTTTTTACAATAAAAAAATTAAATAAAAAAATAGAAGAGCATATTAAAAGAAAAGGACATTTTTTTGAATTAAAATAAAAATAATTGATAATGGAATTTTATGAGGAGATTTAAGGAGAACTAATTGTCCAACTGCCCCTGAAAAAGCTGAGGCCCGATAATTAATCTTTAATTTTTTTTATTGTTTTATAAACAACCATTTTTAATTTTTAATGCATTCATTTATATCTAAAATTTTAAAGCCCAATGTAAATGATATCTGAAAAAATAATGATATTCAACCCCTCTTCTTTGAGTTAGAATATTAGCAACTCTCCGAAAAAAATTTTAACAATCTTTTTTCTAAAAATACGTCATTAAATAATTAGAATGATTTACTATATAGTATAACTTTGTTAAATCAATACTTATAAATTAATAACATTGTTTAAATGATGGGTCTATTTGAACCCATTCGTTTCCTTTTTACACCCTCTTTCTAATTAAAAATTTTATTATCTAAATAAATGTAAAAAAATTACTTAATTAACTCTTTCTTCTCTTTCTTATCCCAATTTCACAAATTCTCATCAATTCAATCTGATATATTCTTTTAACCACAAATAATTGATATCACAAACTAAGTAGAACAAAACTGATGAGATTGAGGACAAAACTATCACAAACACATGGGATGAGGCATATTTAGATCCTATTCAAGTTCCCGTCGGACCCATCACAAGAGTTTGTGCAAAGAAATTCAAAGAATGTTTAATGGGTTGATTCAAGTAACTTAGGCTCAATCAAATTCGTGAAGGCCCGTTGAAGAAATTGGACATGATATTCAGACCACTAAATGCGTGATTCAGGCTGTTGAAGTTTCTAAATAATTACTTCCATGAAATCAATAAGTTGGCGTGCACATTATGGTAGGAAAACATATTATTTTCCTTTTTGGATACTTTCCCATTTGGAAAATATACTACTTTCCTTTTCAGATACTTTCCCGTTTCTTGAGAAGGCAAGTGGCGAAACAATTCAATTATTTCTCTTTTAATTGTCTAGTTTTCATTTTAATTGATGTAAGACATTTAAGCCGATTAAAATTCACATTTGATTTAGATTCTTTCCTTATTTGGTTTAGATTAGGAAATTGATTTGATTTTGGTTTAAGATTTATTTCCAAAAATACCAAGGGCAATTATGGGGCGGAATTTCTTGTAACCAGCCCTATATAATGTACTCGCACCAATAAGAAAGATAGATCAGTTTTGATGCAATTGGTGAGAGAGTTAATTCTCTTTAGTTCTTAAAACTGACTCTTTGAACTTATGGATTTCCGTGGCATTCAAACTCTTGACTTATCAATTAAATCATCCATAGCTGATTATAGCATCATCACATACCAAGGTTTGTGCTTTCATTGAGCATCGAGCCACAGTTCCATTCAATTAAAGGTCTAGATTCGATCTTGGAGACTAAATTGATTAAGGTCACGTCAATTTTTGACGGGTTTCGTATCAAAAACACACTATTTAAAATTGAACATCAATAAAATTTTAGTAGCTATGGAAGTTAATAAATATTAAGAAATTAATTTTTACTAAACACAAAAGTTAATGAATAGAAAGAAAAAAATATTTGTATATATAGAAAGTATGGATTAGAGAACATGATCTACTAAGAAAGATAAATAAAAAAATGGATTCAAAAGAGAGTGAAATTGAGTGTTTATTATATATATTGTGAGAATAGAGAGAGAATATGTAATTGTAAAGTAGAGAGATAAAGAGATTAGTGAAAGGTAATTTTGAGATCTTCAAATTTTAAAATAGATATAGAGAGAATTTGGGGGTTGAAATAGCCCCACACTTATTTAAATAATAATTTTTGTTCGTCCTAACTTGAGGCCAACGCGATAAATTAATAATTAGATAAATTTATAGGATAATAATTTTTTTACAAACATCTCATTTTTCTACATGATCCAATTTAATACATAAATTAATAATTAACTAATTTGATACTAAGTACATATGACATATATACTATTTTATTTGTTGTATTGGTATAATGCTTTATGCATTTCATTTATCATTATTTCTTTTTTGCACCTTTTAATTGAGAAGCCATTGTTGCATTCTATTTGCTATGTTAAGAGAAATACGATAGAGATTGACTTAACAAATGCCTCCAAAAGGTCTTCTTTGATGAGTTACCATCCAACAAAAAGGTTATCATGTAACTGATTACTCAATTAAGATTAAATCAGAATCATATCATACCGCTTGACAAAATTATTGCATACTACCTTTATAAAAATTCCTATTATGAACGTGAAATTATCTTTATAAATTAATAACCATTAATTTATCGATATGTTAATATTCGCTAAATTAATAGATTTTTTATTGTTCCAAGGCTATTAATTTACCTAGATTCTACTATATTAATAAACACATACTTTATACTTAAATTGCCCTTATTACAATCTCTTTCCTAATAACAATTTTTTTTATAATTTTCTAATAAAGTTATTTCAAACTTGATTATTTGAATCTCTTGAAATAGAATCTTATTTTGTGTCTGCCGTAAAGCTACATGATCATTAACACTTAAGTTCCTCACACATTAATGCCACTTGCAACCTCTACGTCAAACTATATAAATCTCGCTCAACATAATCCTCTAAGGGCATGTTTAGTTTGAAGAAATGAAAGGAAAAAAGTGGAGAGGAAAGGAAGCAAGGCGAAAGAAATTAAAGGAAGAAGAGATGATTTCATGTTCAACCAAATGATTCCATGTCAAATCAAACAACCGAAATGTAGATTGACCCTTTTTTCCCCTCATTTTTTCTCCCTCTCTCTCATTTCCTTTCCTCTCTTCTTCTCCATTTCTTCTAACTAAACAAGCACTAATAGCAAATGAAATCCTGACATTTACCATACTGAGATGGGTGTATCAAATGCACCAGAACTTGTGCAGTATCTTCATAATGATAGTTACATAATATGCTTAAGATATAAACATCTTGTAGTAGATGTATTATTCTAGTGAGTCCATAAAAAAAAAAAAGATATTAACTCTTTTTGGAATTTAAGATTTTTGAACGCCATCAACAGTCTAGGATTGGTATCAAAGTTGCCATCCATCTAGAGAGTTTTATTTGATATAGAGTTTGTTCATGAAGGAACGAAGTGGTTGAATTAAGGGTAATTTTGGAAGAGTGTAGGTGTTTGAATGAATAATGAATTCTTCTAATGAATTATTAGGGGGTGTTTTTAGAAGAGTAGCTTTATCAAAACTCCAAAAAGATGCTAATAGTATAACTCCTCAATTTATCTTATTACTCCTAATAATTAATTTTACACTAATTCATTCTTATAGGAAATTAAAAAAATAATTTTAAAATCATAATTGATTTTTTTAACAATAATGCTAGGGATCCTAGCATTTTAGTCCTAACTTAAGTCTCAATGTTATGCGTCACTCATCTATTAGATAATGAATCTTATAACATGTAAAATTATTATTTGACATCTAACAGATGAATGATACATCCATTGGGACTTGAGTTGAAATTCAAATATTAGGATAACGTTACTCTCTTTACAATTAATCGAAAACTTTTTAATTAACCATTTGCCTATAAGTTCAAACAAAAATATCCAAGGAGGACATTATCTGGTTTCTGTAACAAAATATAACTACACCACAATTATCTTTGACTTATTTACTTCACTAGTATAAAAATGGCCTTCGTTGATACTACTTCCGTATCAGAAACATGTTTTTGTTAACAGTGAGTTTAAGATCACTAATCACAATATAACAAATTTGCTAACGTTATTTTTTTTACATTAGTGATTCTGTCACATAGTATCAAAAAATGCTAATTCTTTAAACATCATGTAGATTATGATAATATAGAGTCAAACAATTTCTGATTCCATAGTATTAAAATAATTGTGATTTTATATAATCATAAAAATAATGATTGGTTATGACATAAAATCTTAGTTAAATTGGGTCTTGGAGTAATTTAAGATTTGTGTTCTTATTGAATTATAATTCCAAATTGGAAGTTTACGTTAATTAGGAGACTTCTTAATTTAGTTAGTTTACTAAATTAAGATTTAGATATTTTATTTTAGGGAGATTACATAGTCACAAGGAGTCTTATTATGGAAGTAAATCAATATTAAAGATGAGCATGGATTGTACTATGACTTGTTATAGGAGTATAATCCTTCCTCATAAATAGAGGGTTGTATTCCACGCATTGAACACAATTCACCATTGGGATCTCCTCCATTAGAATCCAGATAATACACTTTCTTTTTCAGCACATCTGATTAGTGTTAAAAATTGTATGTTTACTAAGAAGCAAAAATGTTATTTTGTGATGATATTATAATTTACATTTGTAATTATGTAACATATTATGAATTTCTGAGAATGTTTCTAAATATTTGATTTTTTTATATTTTTGTGTGTTTTTTAAGCAAAATAATAATTTCACGCAATTCGAGGTTCTAAACAGATAATTTTTTTTTTTATCATGTTAGGTGTGGTAATTGTTAATGGAACTTATGTTTGATTAGTGAAACAAATGTATGGCTATGAAATATGTGTGGTGTGGACTAGTATAAATGGAGGGGGAAACACTTCTCTACAACCCTCTACACTTTTCTTCACTTCTTTCTCTCCAAATTATTCTCCTCATCTCTATCTCAATTATGTAAATTATTTTCATGAATAAATTTAGTTTTATTTCCAATCCTAGTTAGTTTTATTTCTTTAGTTATGTATAATTTAATATTAATAATTATTTTTATTTCAATTATGCTTAGCTAATTACTAATAGTTAGGATAAGCTGAAACTCTTAGTAGAAAATATGATTTAATTAAATTTAATTTTTAATTATATAAATTAATTTATTTTCTATTTAATTTTATCTATAATTTATATTCTAAAATTTTGATTTATTGTAGACAAATAAGAGAGTTTGGAATAATGAATTCTTAATATCTTAGTATAAAGTATGGTAAAATGATATTTTGACATACTAAGTACTTAATCCATAATAAAATTAATTAGAAATTAATCTTTTTGACAATAAAAAAAGAAAATGAAAAAGAATTTATTAAATTATATTTACTATTAAGAGTGGATCTATAACCCTAACTAATTTATTTCCATAGTTTCACTTAAATTAAATAATTTGTATTTAAATTCTATTTTTCTAGATGAATTAAAAGAAAATTAACAAATTAAATCTTTTCTCTTTGAATCGACCTTAGACTCACCAAGTTATATTACAACAAGACACTTTTATACTTAGAAGTTATAAATCACTTTTAAGTCATTTCAAATTTTTAACGTCATTGCCGGAGAACGAATTTATTTTATATTTCTTTTTATTTTTATTTTTCCGTTTTTCCTTTAAATTTTCTTTTGTCCCTTCTTTTTTAAAATCCCACTCTATCCACACATATTTCTAGAAATTTCACTTTTATCCTACACATTTCTATTCTACACTTTTAAAAACTATAGTTGGCTATAAAAGTTTGGAAATTTTGACTTAGAAATTTCTAAATAGGTCCCTAGTCGAAATTTCCCATAACAATAACATTTGGACCTACTACTTGAACTTAGTTGGACACAATTTGGATTCGATTTGGACTGAATAAATGTGTATATTGACCTTAAAAATTACAGCAAATGCTCAATAATTTGAATTAATCACTTAATTGGCTGGTGATTTTTAAAATTTGAAAAGAAAGTCTGCATCTTGAGGTTAATATTCTTTTTCTTTCTTTCTTTTTTAAATTTCTGCAATTTCATTTTTGTATTTTTTATTTTACATATATATATATATATATATATATATGTTTATTTTATTTTGTTAATTTATATGGTTGGTTTAACCACCAACATTGTTATTTAATTTCTATTAATTTTTTTATACGACTGGTTTAACTGCCTATTTTAGTTATTTTAATTTCAGTTGATTAATTTTTACTTGATTTATTTTTATTGGCATTTTTTGTAAATTTATATTGATTGTTTATTTAATTTTCAAGATTTTTTTAATTTGTGTAATTTCAATTAGTTTTTTTTATATGTTACTCATTTGTTTGTGTATCATCTTTACAACGTAATTTTACACACACATATATCAACATTGCATGAGACGTTGGTCTCGAACTTCAAGTGATAGATTAATTCGTAGATCTCAATCATCACCACCAGTTATGGAAGAGATCCAAGAAGAAAACCTTTTGGGCCAACTTAATTTATATGAACTCCGTCAAGAACTGACACGACTCTAATCAATTTAGTCCCCAAGATTGAATCCAAACTTGGAATGGAATGGAACCGCAACCCAATGCTTAATGAAAGCACGAATCTTGGTATGTGAGGACGCCACAAGAGTTTGAACGCCATGGAAATCCGATAAGTTCAAAAAGTTTGTTTAAGAACCAAAGAGAATTAACTCTCTCATAAATTGTATCAAAACTGAACCGTCCATATTTATTGGATGCAAGTACATTATATAGGGTTGATTACAATAATTACACACGACAAACTTATAGCTATGAGGATGAAAGATTCATGTAATCTTCGTCAGAGGAGCTTTCAGTGTCATCTTTTGCTAACTTTTTCTTTGAATGCTTGCAGGTGGGACCACATGGTGGCCATGGGCAATGTTGTGGTTTTGGACAATGTGAGGGGAATGTCACCATTTGATTGGGTGGCTGAACGTTAGGTGGACAAGTGCTGGTATTAGCTCTGGATAATGAAGGTTCTTCCAGTTGCTATGGATCCTGGAGCTGTTGGAGATGCTGGCTTAAGGGTAGGAAGTCAGTCCAAGGGTCTTAGCGTCTTGGAATAAGAATGTTTTCTTCTTTGATGATGATACCTGTGGGTTTTGGTTTTGATATGGACGAAGGAGTTGGAATCATAATGATGTCATGTTGTGGACTTAAAGACGTATGGAATATGTCTTTATGTGGTTCAGGTTGGTGATTGAGGTTAGGAGGAAAACCAAGGAAAAGGATAGGACAAGGCCCCTATCACTTTTCTAAAAGCAAAGACATAATTACAAGCGACAAGCTTGTGGAAAGGTAAAAGCAATAAAGACAAATTAAAGCATGACTCATCTTTAATTATTACAAACTTTGAAAAGCAAAAGCAAAAGTAATAAAGAAGCAAAGACATAATTACAAGCGACAAGCTTGTGGAAAAGTAAAAGCAATAAAGACAAATTAAAGCATGACTCATGCTTTAATTATTACAAACTTTTTTTTAAAAAGTAAATGATGCCAAATTGCATGAATCACAGAGATGAGAGATTCATGTAGTCTTCATCAGATGAGCTTTAATTATTACAAACTTATCTTTATATTTTGAAAAGAGGACTTTGAGTGATGGACATGGAGTTTCTGGTGGATGTTGATGATCTGGGCGACAGGGTGGCCAAGGGCAAAATATTTTGCGCCAAGAAGAGGATGGGTGTTCTTTGGAGCCGGTTGGTGTGCTAGAACTGGCTTTATTTGTTGGATCGTCTAAGACATGTGTTGGTGGAGTTTGTTGGAGGTTTTGAAGATGTTGACTTAATGGCAAGAATGCTTCCCATGGGTCTTGTGCATCTTGGTATAGAAAATCAGTGAAGTCTGGTTTTTCTTCCTTGATGATAATACCCGTGGATTTAGGTTTTGAAATTGCTGAAGAAGTGGGGATCATGATGATATCATGCTATGGACCGAGGGAGGTGTGAGAAATGTCTCTGTGTGGAGCAGGTTGGTGGTTCAGTTCACAAAGGAAATTATAGAGTTCCTTTTGAACTTCATCATCTTGTTCAAGGATGGATGGGTGAGGTGTGGTGAACCATTCAAAAACTTGATCTTGAGTCCAGAAGAAGTGTGTATCTGGGTGTTGGAAGTATGAGTCCAGAACACAGATGTGAACAGTTTTGTTTCTGATGCTGGCATACGTTCCAAGTTATGAAAGTGTGACAATTGTTGAAGTTTCATTCTCCACTATGGAATTGGAGAAAACCATTCAAGAAGCGTCTAGATGAGTGAGGTTGATTTGTCTGGATTGAACAAATGTTCTAAGGTGGCTGTTACTGGAACAATCAGTTTGGTGGCATAGAGGACAGTTAGACACCAGATGTACCATAATTCGTCTTCTGAAATGTCTCTGGAAGGATCTAGGGTTAATCCTGTAAGAAACAAGTTTTCTGGATGGAAAGTGGAAAATGGAAATGAGTCTGATAAGAGATAGGCTTTCATGAAAAACCTAAATACAACTTTCTTTGCAAACTCTTGTATGGCAAAGACTGTGGTGAAAGTTTTCCCAAGGGGAAAGGTTTTTTGGGTAACGGCTTGTGATGCCATGAAGATGACAGGAAAATGGTGTTATGAGGATATGAAAAACAAGGATTTATTTGGTTTAGCAAGTCTTGAGAGCATATCAGGAATAAGGTTGTGGTCTCCTTTTATATGCTTCACAGAGAAATCATATTTTGAAAATCAGTCTTTTAGCCTAAGCAACATCTTTTCTGGAACATTTTTCCCTTTGAAATTCATGATATTGGGAAAAGTTGAGTTGTCCATTCTGACAAAAAAGTGATAGCCGATAAGATGATACTCGAACTTTTGAATACCATGCTTGACAGCTAAAATTTCTTTGAACACACTGTGGTAATGGATTTGTGTGTCAGAGAAGTGTCCACTGGCATAGGCAATAAAATGTTCTTTGTCATCTGTTTCTTCAAGGAGGATGGCCCCCCATGATTCGTCACTTGCATCAGTCTGCAATATTCGCCTGCCATCGATGATGAGCTTTAATGGTGGCGGATTTTGCACAATTTCCTTTAACATTGTGACAGCAAGTGTGTGGCTGTTATTCCACGAAAGTGGATTCTTCTTCAGCAAGGCTGACAGTTGGCGGGTGTGATGATCAACATAAGGAATAAAATCCCTGATATAATTAATAATACCAAGGAACTGCTGAATTTGCTTTTTGGAAAGATGCTGATCTGGAGAGTGGATGAGCTCTTGAGCAATGTGCTTTCCTGGCTGATAGTGGCCGTCTTTGATAGTCATTCCAAGGAATTCAATGTTATTGGTAGCAATTGTGCTTTTCTGAGCTGATAACATGATTATATGAGATTGAATAATATCAAAGAATTGACTTAACAAATGGCGATGGTCATCTTGTGTATCTGAAAACAACAAAATATCATCAATGTAAATCAATGCACTATGCAGAATGGGTTGGAAGATTTGGACCATGGTTTTTTGGAAAATAAATGGGTTGTTTTAAGACCAAAGGGTAAAACTGTCCATTGATAGTGGGCATTGGGAATGCAAAAGGCAATTTTGTAACGTTCTGGAGGTTTAATTCCAAGTTGCCAAAATCCAGATTTAAGATCAAATTTTGAAAAAAATTGAGCATTTTTGAGATAGGTGAACATGCTCTGTCTTTTTGGCAAAGGGAATTTGTCATCTTGTAAAAACATGTTTAGAGGTTGATAGTCAATGACTAATCTTTTTTTCCTCTAACAATCTCAGAATGTTTTTCAAAATAAAAAGCTTGACAAGCCCATTGAGAACTAGTGGGTTCAATAAGACCTTGGGCCAGCAACTAAGAACATTCCTTTTGGGCTAGGACTAAGTCGGAAGGACTCATTCCTGGATGGGTGGCCTTGGTTGGATTGACATCTTCATTCAACTTGAAAGACAATTGAACAAAGAAATGTGGATTTTTCCACAGAGGATTTGGATGGTGAAAGTCAGCATGAGACTCAGGACAATAGTTCAAAAGCTTTGTGGAAATGTCTTGGAAAGGCTGGGAGGTTTCAGACAAACCATAAAGCTTAAGAACATTGGTGAATGGTTTAAACATGGACTTGACTCGAATTCTAGTAGGAATGATTTGGAGGTGTTTTATCTGGTGAATGATATCAAATCCTAACAAGGTGTCCTTATTAGGCAGATGGGAACCGATGACTTTTGTCCAGATAACACAATTTGGAAATACTTGAATACCAATGGGTTTTTTGGTAATCAACTTGGTGGTGAAGAATTTTCCATTGACTGCTTCGAAATTTTCTTCATAATGCTGCCAAGACTGTGATGGAAGTATGTCTGGGTTTAATATACTTCTTTGGGCTCTGGTATCAAGAAGTCGAATGGCGGGAATTGGTCTCTGGAATTTGGAAGGTAAGATTTGGAGTTTTATGGAAGGGATAGGTATGGTGGTGTCTAGAGACAAAAGTTGTTGGTGAAAAACAGTTTGAAACTCATCATTTTCAGAATCATCGGATGAGCTTTATAGTGCGAACACTGCTTCATCAGTAGGCTCCTCTTGTTCTGAGAAGTAGAACTCGATTTCATCTTTGTAAGGAGAATAATCAGTGGTGGCCTGTAAATGCTCAAGAAGTCTGATTGCTTTTTCTTTTTTCTTGGGGCAATCTTTAGCATAATGGCCTTTCTTTTTGCAAATGAAGCATCGGCTTGACTTTCTCCTTTTCTGTTCTCTGAAAGAACTAGATCTTTTCCTGAAAAACCTGTATGATTTTTGCCTGGATTTTAATCTAGGAGACGAATCTGGATTTTTGAATTTTCGGAAATGCTTCTTCTTTTTGGTGTTGCACTCATAATCTTTCTTTTTCTTGCATTTAATCTGTAAGTAAGGCTTTTTGCAAGCACTTCGGCAAGGCTCTTTGTCTTTTAACAATTCTTTGAAGAACTGTTTCTGTTCACATAATTTTTCCAAACATCCTTTGGTGATCTGAAAGATCTTTCACAAGGAAACGTTGTCAATAGTGAGATTGAGACTCGTGAGCTGCCTCTGTATGTCTGGTTGTAATTCTTCAGGTAATGATGCTAGAAATACATGTTTGAGAGTCGGATCATTGAACCCATTGAGCTTATAAAACAGGATTGACATCAGTTTGTAATGGAAATCAAGATCTTTAGAGTTGAGCGAGCAGTATTTCATGTTGAGGTAGTCTCTTCTTCCAGCTTCAAAGACTGCGGCTGATTCTCCAATGAATTGTTCATGAATGACAGAAAGAGCAGTTGAGACATTAGGTAGTTGCACAAACTGTAATTGTCTGTATTCTCCTAAAGTATCAAACCAATCTCTTAAAGATCCCGTAAAACGGGTATCAAACTAATCTATAAGGACTAATGTTGTAGTAGCATTTGCTCTTAACATTTGGAGATATGTCCAAGCAGCCATTTCGGATAATCTATCTCTCCATTTAGCTGCAGGGATATCATCAAAAGTGAACCATGGACCATTTGAAGGTTTATGATCATTTGGGGGTTGAGCAGGCTGGTTTGGAGCTGAGGATGCTTTGGGTGGATCGTCTTCAATATCAGAGGGTATTTCAAAAAATGGGTCAGTTCTTGAGGATTGAGCAAGCTCAGTCTCTTCAGGTTGGGCAATAAGGATTCTAGTGATATCAGCATAAGATTTTTCAGAATCACTAGATGAAAAAGAAGATTCTAAGGAAGATTCTGTTTCAGATTCAGATGGATCTTCTGAAACAGCTAGATTTGAATCAGAAGTTTGGTCTGTATTGGATGGATCTGGGATTATTTGTGCACTATATTGTTGGATTGGGGATAATGAGGTTTTGGTTGCCTTTTATGTGTTGAACAGTGAAATCATACTTAGCAAACTAGGTTTTGAGGCTGAGTAATTGCTTGTCAGGTAGCAATTTGTTCTTGAAGTCAAAGATGCGGGGAAAAGAAGAGTTATCCATGTTGATAAGGAATTTGTGGCCTGAGTTGGTGTTGGTTGAGGAGGAAGTGGGGTATAAAGAGACGGTTGTTGTTCTGGGATGGACAAAGGTGGTTGAAAATGTTGTTTTTCTGGTCTTGGTCGAGGATGAGGTTTAGATTTAGATGGTTTTGGCAGAGGATTATTTCTAAACAAAGTATGTGTCATGCCAAATAATTTGGACGGGTCTTGTGGTTTTATGGGAGAAAGCATCGGTGCAAAGGGATGGAAGGCTGGGCTGATGGTAGGTAATGGTGGAGAGGTGGTAAATAATGTTGGCCTTTGCCATTCTGACTCAATCTGTTCAAGTTCTGCTTTCAATTTTTTGATTTCTTTTTCTTTCTAATCAAATTCTGGGCCATAGTATCTATGACTCAGCATGGTTCTTAATTCTGAATCTAGTTGAGAGATTCTGGATTGAAGATTTTGGTAAATTTGCTGCATCTGGGAAGTGATCGAATTCATCTTAAACTCAATATGATCAGTTTGTAAACTGATATGATTAACCTTCTTATGGATATCAACCAAGGTTTCATTTTGAGCTCTGGCATTTTGGGTTTGCCAGTTGAGAACAGCCTCAAAAGGTTTGGGGTCTTCTAAGTGACCTGTGGGAGTTATGGCTGAAGGAATAAAGGGTTTGGTTATGACCTTTTGTTGTGGATCGGTCTGGGTTTCTAGAGCACGAAAATTGGAGGAATAATCTCGGGAGGTGGATGAAAACATCATACAAGCCATAGGTTGTATGGGTGGTTTGGAATTCTGGATATATGGAAGGACTTCAGTCTTGCAATTTTTTGCAATCCATCTAAGTTCTTTTTAGTAGATGGGTAATGGAGCTGGTGGTGGTGGAGGATTATGAGGTGGTTTAGGTTGGTTGTGTGAGCACAGAGTTTTAGGTATTTTCTTTTTTGGTTTTCTTTTCCACTGCGGTTCAACATCATCTTCTTCCCAATCATCCCAACAGGGACAATCTAGGTCACAATTTCCTGATCTTGGTGAATCCCAAAGAAAGTGGCCATTAAGTTTGGTAGGGTAGACAGGATATCCTTCTGAATTGAATCCTGTAATTGGCAGCTTTTCTTGAGCGGTTTGAACAGTTGTAACCATGGCCGAATAAGTGAATGAGAGCCGTGGAGGCTCCTCTGGTGCTGTGGGTGAAGGTTGAAAAGTCATTCGAACAGTTCCATCAGATCTTCTTTCAAACAAGTATTGGTGTGGAACGTCTCATAATTTGAAATCCATTCCAAGGGCATGAGTTTTATGAGTTCATGTCTAGGGATCTGTCTTGGAATTTGAATTATGGTTGGTATCTGATTTGATTCTGCTAACACCATGAGGGCGTCAGAATGGTGCTCAGGTGAAGGAAGATCTAAGGCATGGTTCTGGAGCCTACAGACCAATTGATGGTGAAGAGTTGCAATTTTTGCTGAAGAGATTTATTCGGCACCTTGAATTTGCACTTGGACTTTGAAGGCAGTGGAGAGATTAGTGTCTTGAAGAGAAATTGGGATAGAAAGTGAGTAAAACACATCCAGCATGAAGAGTAGTTAAGACAGTACCAATAACAACATCTTGGTAATGTGTGAACCTAGTATCCAGTATAGCAATTCTAGCTCTGACTAGTAATCCTTTCCTTCCATGTAAGGTTAGGATTAGTCTGACTCCTCCGATATGGAGATGAGTATAACATTCTCTTTGCCAATTGGAAATCAATTCTGGGGGAATTTCCAGAGTGACATATTGTTCAGCTGTGGTAGCCTGAAGGGAACACTGATCCAATCTAGATAACTGGATATATTCTTTTGGATGTGGTCTTTTGGTAGAAATAAGGGTTTGGATACTGCGCGTAAAGGAGTGTGGACGTTTATAGATGTGATAAGGACTAAGAAGAGGAAAAGAAGATTCATTGATCTGAGCAGATTCAGGGATATAGGAATATTCAACTAAATTTTCGGTCTTACTAGCAGTGTGTTTGGAGCAAGATTTGGGTAAAGAGAGGGTGGAAGAAAGGGAAACAAGAGTAATGGCAGAAGAAATAGAAGCGTCGTTGGAGGAAGTTGATGCCATAAGTAGGAAATTCTCTCTGTCGTTGAAGGCTGGAACGAAAGAAAACAAAAAGCAAACTTTAATCATACCATTTTGAGATGTGAAGAGCAGAATGTGGAAAAGTATATGTGGCTCTGATACCATAAGATCAGCGAGAATACGTGGCATTGTTATACCAGAACTATAACAGTTAAAACTGTTCTTTGGACCAATAGTCCACAAGTTCGGGTTTCCAGCCGATATACCTCTGAGATAAAAAAACTTTGAAACATTTTCATCTCGGGTTATATAACCCAAAACAGACTTTCCTTTAGTCTAAAACATGGTACCAAACCAGATAACAAATCATCAAAAGTTTTCTGATGCACAGGATCCTTGCAAGAGGCAAGTGCAGAGCATACTTCCTTAAGTTTTAAAATGAACAGATCTAAGTTTTCTTCTTATTTTAAAAAACTTTAGAGCTTCATTGACAGAGAGAAAAAGAGAAATTAGAAACTCATGATTATAGAAGGCTAGAGATTTTATTATTTTCCGCTATTGTCTTATTCAAGGATTGCTGGGTGTGGCGTTGTGAACCATTCGAACACTTGGTCTTGAGTCCAAAAAGAGTTGGTGTTTGGATGCTGGAAATATGGCATGTGGATAATGAACACTGAGGTGAACATATTTGCTTCTGATTCAGGCATTGGATTAAGATTGTAGATCGTGGATAATTGCTGTAACTTTCTTCTCCACCAGGGAAGTGGAGGGAACCACTCAAGAAGGGTCCAGGTCAATGAGGTTGATTTGTCAGGATTCATGAGATGATTCAGGGTAGGTCTTACAGGGAGAATTAATTTTGTGGCGTAAAGAGCAATTAGGCACCAGATGCTGATAAGGTGGTATTCAAATTTCTTGATACCATTCTTTACAGCTAAGATTTCTTTGTACGCACTGTGGTAGTGTTGCTGTGTGTCAGAGAAATGTTCGCTAGCATAAGCAATAAAGCTTTCTTTGCCATTTATTTCTTCGAGAAGAATAGCACCCCATGATTCGTCACTTGCATCTGTCTGGAGTATCCATTTGCCATCTGTGATGAGCTTTAATGGTGGCGGATTTTGAGCAATCGTTTTTAAAGTGGTGACAGCAAGTATGTGGTTATCATTCCATTCTGGTGGCTTTTTCTTTAATAAAGCTGAAAGTTGATTGGTATGGTGATCGACATGAGGAATAAAGTCTCTGATGTAATTGATGATGCAAAGGAATTGTTGTATCTGTTTCCTGGTAAGTTGCTGATATGGAAAGTGGAGCAATTCTTGGGCAATGTGTTTCCCTGGTTGGTAGTGTCCGTCTTTGATAATCATTCCAAGGAATTCAATATTATCTGTTGCAATGGTGCTTTTCTTGGCTGATAACATAATTCCGTAAGTCTAGATGATATAAAAAAATTGATTTAATAATTGGCGATGTTCTTTATGTGTGCCTGAAAACAACAAAATATCGTCAATATAAATCAATGCATGATGCAGGATGGGTTGAAAGATTTTGACCATGGCTTTTTGAAAAATTAGGGATGCAAAAAGCGGTTTTGTATCTTTCTGAGGGTTCAATGCCAATTTGTCAAAAACTTGACTTGAGGTCAAATTTTAAAAAGATCTGGGCATTTTTGAGATAAGTGAAGATGCTTTGTCTCTTTGGTAAAGGAAACTTGTCATCTTGTAAGAACATGTTTAAGGGTTGATAGTCATTGACTAATCGCTTTTTTCCCCTAGCAAGTTCAGAACGTTTTTCGACATAAAACTCTTGACAAGCCCATTGAGAATTTGTTGGTTCGATAAGTCCTTGGGCCAAGAGTTGTGAACATTCCTTTTGGGTTAAGGCTAAGTCAGATGGGCTCATTCCTGGATGAGAAGCCTTAGTAGGATTGATGTCTTCATTCAGTTTGAAAGGTAATTGAATAAAGAAAGACTTGTTTTTCCATAAAGGATTTGGGTGGATGAAGTCAGAATGAAATTCTGGACAGTATTTTAGGAGCTTGGTTGAGATATCTTGGTAAGATGGTGGAGACTCGGACAGACTATAGAGTTTAAGGATCTCTGTGAAAGATTTGAACATGGATCTGACCCTGATTCCATTAGAAAGAATTTGAAGATGTTTTATCTGGTGGATGATGTCAAATCCTAATAAGATATCCTTATTAAGGAGTTTTGAACCAATGATTTTTTTCCAGATAACACAATTTGGGAAAATTTGAATACCAATGGGTTTTTTGGTAATCAATTATGTGGTGAACATTTTTCCATTTGTTGCCCTGAAATCATGCTTTTTTGGGCACTAGTATCTAGAAATCCTATTGCTGGTATGGGTCGTTGAAACTTTGAAGGTAAGATTTGGAGTTTGATGGAGGGAATTGGAATGGTAGTGTTTAGGGACAGCGATTGTTGATGAAAAATGGATTGAAACTCATCATTTTCCGAATCATCAAATGAGTTTTCCAGTGCGAACATTGTTTCATCAGTAGGGTTTTGTTGTTATGAGAAGTAAGATTCTACTTATTCTTTTTCAGCAGAATATTCAGTAACAGCTTGTAAATGCTTTACCAATCTGATTGCCTTTTCTTTTTTGTTTGGACAATCCTTTGCATAGTGGCCTTTTTTCCCGCAAATAAAACATCTGCTAGATTTTTTCGAGCCCTGTTCTTTGGAAGAGAAAGATCTTTTTCTGAAGAATCTGTATGGTTTCTTCCATTTCCTAGACTTTGGTTTAGAAAAGGAAGTTGGATGCCTGATCTTCTTGAAATGCCTCTTCCGTGGATGACTGCAGTCAATATTTTTTATCTTTGCATTTGATCTGCAAGTATGGTTTCTTACAGGTGCTTCTGAAAGGCCCTTTGTCTTTGACCAGTTCTTTGAAGAACTGTTTTTGCTCACAAAGTTTTTCCAAACATCCCTTAGCTATCTGAAAGATTTTTCCCAAGGAGATGTTGTCAAGGTTGAGGTTGCGCACTGTAAGTTGTCGTTGGATTTTTGGTTGCAATTTCGTAGGTAAAGAAGCCAGAAACACATGCTTTAAGGTGTGATCGTTGAATCCATTAAGCTTGTAGAACAAGATTGACATTCTTTTGTAATGGAAATCAAGATCTTTAGTATTCAAATAGCAACACTTCATGTTGAGATAGTCTTGTCTTGCTGCTTCAAAAACTGCAGATGGTTCTCCAATAAATTGTTCATGTAGAATAGCAAGAGCACTAGAGACGCTTGGCAATTGCACAAACTGTAATTGTCTGTAGGGGCCAAGACTGTCAAACCAGTCTCTCAAAGATCCCGTGAAACGGGTGACAAACTCCTTGAGGACTGATTCAATTGTTGCACCTGATATTATCATTTGGAGATCTAACCAGGCTGACATTTCAGACAACTTCTCTCTCCATTTGACTGTGGGAATGCCATCAAACCATGGACCGTTTGATGGTTTGTAGCTATTTTGAGCTTCAGGCTGAGGTGGTTGATGAGTGGAGGATTCAGCTGGCTCATCAATGTCTGAGGGTATTTCAAAGTATGATTCTAGTTGGGATGGTTATGCTGGTTTTGTTTCTTCAGGCTGTGCCATCAAAAGTTTAGTAATAGCACCTTCCAAATCAGTGGTTGAATTTGAAGATTTTGTTTCAGATTCTGTCACAGAAGTATCAGTTTCTGTGGAATCAGTAGAAACTTCAATGTGATGGGAAGCATATTGATGCATGGGTTCTTTATCCTTGGATTGAGATGGTTGTTGGGAAAAACCAGAAGTATGTTCTGGAGAATCTTGTTGTTGTGTGGTAGTGGAAATTGGTTGATGAATTTTGATGGGTCTTGGTTGAGGTTTAGGTTTCGGTTTTGGCTGAGGCGGTTGTGGCATATTTTTGAAAAGAGTATGTGTTATTCCAAATAGTTTGGAAGGATAATACGGTTTCATTGGTGCAAGCATGGGACTGAATGGATGGTAAGTTGGACTAATTGTAGGTACGGGAGGTGAATTGGTGAAGAGTGTAGGCCTGTGCTTTTCTGATTCAATCTGATCAAGCTATGCATTCAGGCGTCTGATTTCTCTTTCTTTTTGTTCAAACTAAGGGCCATAGTATCTTTGACTAAGCATGGCTCGTAAGTTTGCATCTAGCTGGGAGATTCTGGATTGTAAATTTTGATAGATCTGCTGCATTTGCAAGGTGATTGAGTCTACCTTGGTTTCGATTCGGTCAGTTCGTAAATTGATCTTATCAACCTTTTTGTGGATGTCTACCAATGTATCATTTTGTGCCCTGGCATTCAAATGGTTTAGGTTCTTCTAGGTGACCAGCAGAGGTTATGGCTGAGGGAATGAAAGGCTTTGTCACGACCTTTTTTTGTGAATCAGATTGGGCTTCTAAGGATGGGAAATTGAAAGAATAGTCTTTGGATGATGAAGAAAACATTATACAGGCAACAGGTTGAGGAGTAGAAGTATGGCTTAGATTTGGTGAAAAGGTTTCAGGTTTGCAATGTTTTGCAATCCATTTGAGTTCTTTTTTGCATATGGGTAACTGAGCTGGTGGAGGTGGAGGTTCATATGGCGGTTTGCTTCTGTGTGGTTACAAGGAGAATGAATTTTCTTTTTTGGTTTTCTTTTCCTTTTGGAATCTTGATTGCCCTCTTCCCAATCATCCCAACAGGGTATCCTGGAGCATCCCATAAAAAATGTCCGTTAAACTTCATAGGGTATACTGGGTACCCTTTTGAGTTAAATCCTGTGATTGGGAGATTTTCTTGGGTTGTTTGAATAGTCGTGATCATTGAAGAATAAGTAAATGATAACCTTGGAGGCTCTTGAGGAGCACTAGGTAATGGCTGAAAGGTACTTGGTGGTGGTCGAAAAGTCATTCTAACAGTACCATCTAGCCTTCTTTCAAACATACTTTCTGATGTCTGAATGGGGACTGTATTGTTATGGAATTTCTCATAATTTGAAATCCATTCTAGTGGCATCAGTTTTATGAGTTCATGGTGAGGGATCTATCTAGGGATTTGGATGATGGTTGGAATTTGGTCATATTCTGCTAACACCATAAGAGCATCAGAGTGGTTGTCAGGTGTGGGAAAATCTAAGGCATGATTTTGAAGCCTATAGACCAACTGATGGTTTAAGGTAGCCATTTTTGGTGAGGAGATTTGTTCTGCTCCTTGAATTTGAACTTAAACTTTCAAAGCAGTTGACAGGTTGGTATCTTGGAGAGATAGATTGAAATTAGGGTAGAAAGTGAGAAGAACACTTCCTGCATGTAAAGTGGTCAGGACAGTACCAACTTCTGCATCCTGATACTGTTTGAATCTAGTGTCGAGCATAGCAATTCTGGCTGTAACAAGTAATCCTTTTCTTCCCTGTAAGGTAAGGATTAATCTTACTCCCCCAAGATGGAGATGAGTATAACCCTCCTTTTTCTAGTTGGGAATCAATTCTGGAGGTATTTCCAAAGTCAGTTGTGGTAGCTTGAAGACTGCACTGATCTAGTCTAGAGGACTGGATGTATTCTTTTGGGTGAGGTCTTTTAGTAGAGATAAGGGTTCTTATACTTCTAGTAAAAGAGTTTCCTCTCTTATAGAGCTGATAAGGACTAAGAAGAGGGAATGAAGATTCATTGATCTGGGCTGACTCAGGGATATATGAGTACTCAATAAGGTTTTTTATTTTATTGGCAGTTTGTTTGGTGCAAGATTTGGGTAAGGACATAGTAGAAGAAAGGGAGATTGGAGTGATCGTAGAAGTAGAAGCGTCACTAGATGAAGTAGATGCCATGAGTGAAAATTTCTCTCTGTTTTTGAAGCCTAACTATTTTTCAAAGAAATAGGGAAGACTCTTATCATACCACTTTGGTAAATTTCAGGCTCTGATACCAAAATAGGCAACGAAGTACATGGCGTTGTTAGACCAAAGCAATGACGAAAAGTCGTCCTTTGGACCAGTAGTCCGCATGCTTGGGTTTCCAGCTGATATACTCAGATGAAAAACAGAAAACTTAAAACACTTTTATGATCAAGGGAATACCATTAAAACTTTAAGTGATTCTTTGCACATTCATGGAGGCCCAATTACAAGAGCAAGAGCCAAAAAGATGCAAGCTGCTTTAAATGGATTAATTGAGAAAATATGGATTGAAAATACAATTCAAGATGCAAGACATCATGAATTGGGCTTGAAGAGAAGACAAGGCATTGTGGGCATTATTCAAGTTATTGGGCAGCCAAATACACAATTTGTATCAAATGCAGAAAGGTCAAATTCGGAATAAAAACTGTATTGATTGAGCCAGAAGTAATGTGCAAGCTATATACCATTGGAAAGATAGAGCTGGATTTGGAGTTCTCTAGAAGGAGTTATGACCAATTCATTACAGCTTGTTCAGACTTGGGATTTTCAACGACTCCTTTGTTTTTCAACTTCATTTGTTTGTTTTGTTTCAAGTTTGTCAATGTATAAGGTAAGTCTACCATCAATGATGGTGGGCTAACATTAAGTTTTTCAATGATAGCATTAATTATAGTAGGTTAGCATTAAGTTTGTCAAAGATAGCATTAATTATGGTGGGTTGGTGAAGACTTTTGAAACATCCTTTGACAAACCTACTTGGAGGGTTGTTCTAATGTTTCCATTTGTATTTTTAGGATCTTGGGTTTCTTTTAGTCTATTTAAATTCAGCAACCCTGCTATGTAATAATATTAGAGATTGATGTTATTTGAATTTGAAAGATTATTCTTTCTTTGGTTCTTTTGAGAGCTAGTGAACTTATCAAGAATTTGCATTCTTGTGGCGTTCTAAATTTAGACTTATCACTCACCTTCTCATCTATTTCTTGAGTGTGGTGTCAATATCATTCTATATACCTTTGGTTCATGTTTTCTTAAGCACTGGGTCAAGGTTTTGTTTGTCGTATATCTGTTTAGAACTTTCTTGGGAAGTTGAAACTACAAATTAAGTGTGGGTTTCAAAGTTTCATTGTGCACGACAAACTTTACTTTTCTAAAAGTAAAAAAGAAAATTTTAATAATTAAAGCATGACTTAGCATACTTTAATAATTACACACGAAAAACTTATAGCTATGGGGACAAAAGATTCATGTAATCTTCGTAGAGGAGATTTCAGTGTCATCTTTTGCTAACTTTTTCTTTGGATGCCTGCAGGTGGGACCACATGGTGGCCGTGGGCAATGTTGTGCTTTTGGACAATGTCAGGGGAATGTCACCATTTGATTGGGTGGCTGAACGTTAGGTGGACAAGTGCTGGTACTAGCTCTGGATAATGAAGGTTCTTCCAGTGGCAATGGATCCTGGAACTGTTGGAGATGCTGGCTTAAGGGTAGGAAGTCAGTCCAAGGGTGTAAGGTAGCCATTTTTGCTGACGAGATTTGTTCTGCTCTGGTGGATGATGTCAAATCCTAATAAGATATCCTTATTTGGGAGTTTTGAACCAATGCTTTTTTCCAGATAACACAATTTGGGAAGATTTAAATACCAATTGATTTTTTGGTAATCAGTCCAGCTTGATGGTAGTACTCATTGGAGTGCTTTCTGCCATTCCATTATCATAGCAGAATCTTTTAAGTAGATCTTTCACGTACTTGGCTTGATTTATGAAAATTCCTTCCTCGTTTTGTTTGATTTGGAGTCTAAGGAAGTACTTCAACTCTCCCATCATACTCATCTCAAATTCTTTGCTCATTCATTAGTAGAACTAAAAATAATGTCATCAACATAAATTTGAACAATAAGTATATCTTGGTTCTTATGCTTAACAAATAGAGTTGTGTCCGCTTTTCCCATCGAAAAATCATTATCTAACAAGAAGGTTTTAAGCCTATCATACCATGCTCTAGGTGCTTGTTTTAGTCCATACTATGCCTTAAATAACTTATACACATGATCTGGAAATTTTTCATTTTCAAAACTAGGGGGTTGTTTCACATACACTTCCTCCATAATGTAACCATTTAAGAAAGCACTCTTGACATCCATTTGATATAAAATAAAATCTTTATGACATGCAAAAGCTAAGAGCATTCTAATGGATTCTAGTCTAGCTACAGGGGAAAATGTTTCATCAAAATCAATTCCCTCTTCTTGGTTGTAACCTTGAGCCACTAGTCTAGCTTTATTTCTTACAACCACACCGGAGTGGTTACACCTCGTGAGGGATCTCCTAAAATTACATCCTTGGGGTGAGAAGAAACATACCTCCATTCCTTGGGAAATGATTGAGACGTACCTTCATTTTGCTTCTCATTCGATCTTCATGTTGCTGCTCTTGGTTTTCTGCATTCTTTTGGCTATCCTTTGATGAATCTTCTTGTAGCTTTTCATCTACATCATCATCCACAATAACTTTCTCCGTAGAGGAGGGGTTAGATTCATCAAATGTAACATGCATAGACTCTTCCACAACCAAAGTTATTTTATTATACACTCTATAAGCTTTGCTTAAGTTTGAATAACCAAGAAAAATACCAACATCAGATTTTGGATTAAATTTACCAAGATTATCTTTTGTGTTCAAAATAAAACATTTGCATCCAAAAACTTTGAAATAACTAATATTAGGTTTTCTATCTTTCCAAAGCTCATAGGGAGTTTTATTGAGATGAAGTCTAATCAACACCCGATTTAAAACATAATAATCGGCTTGGTAAAGCATTTTCATTCAACATGGTCCTAGTCATTTCTTGAATAGACCTATTCTTTCTTTCAACAACTCCATTTTGCTGTGGAGTCCTAGGTGATGAATATTGATGCTCAATGCCAAAATCATTACAAAAATTCTCAAATGCATGATTTTCAAATTCTCCACCATGGTCACTTCTAATGCAAGTAATAGAATAACCTTTTTCATTTTGAACCTTTTTACAGAAAATTTTGAATGCATCAAAGGCATCATCCTTATTAGCTAAGAACAATACCCATGTGTATCTAGAGTAATCATCTACAATCACAAATGCATAATATTTGCCACTTAAACTAGCATATCTAAAAGGTCCAAATAAATCTATGTGAAGAATTTGAAGTGGTTTTGAAGTAGAGATATGATTTTTGTTTTTGAAGGAAGTTTTGATTTGTTTTCCAAATTGGCAAGCTTCACAAACTTTATCTTTTTGAAAACTGACTTTTGAAAGACCTTTAACCAAATCATTTTTCGAGATTTTTGAGATCAAATCCATACTTGCATGACCTAATCTTCTATGTCATAACCAACCGTCATCATGCAATGCAGAGAAACATTTATCATTTGTAGATGCACAATCTATATTAATGGTATAGACATTAACACATCTATTTCCTACAAACAAAACCTTGCCATCACATGCATTCTCAATAACACATTTTGATTCATCAAAGATAACTCTATATCCTTTATCGTATAATTAACTAATGCTAAGCAAGTTGTGTTTTAAGTTTTCAACCAAACACACATTGTCAATAAGAGTAGAGGATACATTACCGACATTGCCAATGCCAATGATTTTTCCTTTTGAATTATCTCCAAACGATACATCTCCACCATTCTCGATCTTGGTAAAGCTTGAAAACCAAGAATAATTCCCTTTCATGTGTCTTGAACAGCCACTATCCAAATACCATTTATTCTTCTTCTTCTTTAAGCCCTGCAGAGAGAATCTCAAGTCTTAGGTACCCAAACCTTTTTGGGTCCTTGAATGTTAGCGATGGTTCCTTTTGGAACCCAAACACATTTCACACCATAATACACATTTCTTTTTACTGGACATCTATTTTTCATATGACCATCTTGATTTCAATAATGACATACAACTTGATTGTTAGTGGAGGTACTCTTCACAAAATAACTCTTGTAATACTTTTGTTTCAAATTTGACTTATAACCAATCTCTCCTTTGTCAAACACACACTTTTAGGAATTAAGCAAGTTATCCAACATCTTTTGCCCATTTGTGAATTTTAGCACAATTTCATTTAGTTCATTGCTCTTCTTTCTAAGCATTTCATTTTCATTTTTCAAGTCATTCACATGTGATTCTAAATGCCATGTGAAGTGCTAGAATTCTCAAATAATGCAATTTTATCATGCAATGTTTTATTCTCTAATTCTATGCACGTAATCTTTGCACTAAATGATTCATTTTCATTTTTAAGCTCTACCACTTTCTTTTTAAGACATACATTCTTTTTACCAATCTTCATTCACTCATCATGCAATTCTTTAAGGTAGCGTTTACTTTTTAGATTGGAGTGGAAATCTTGAGGAGTGGGAATCCTAGGATTGGGAGTGTGAGTAGGTTGTTTACTTACACTGGAATGGAAGTATGGAATGGAGATCAAAATTCAATTTATGTGTTTACTTTGTCTTGAATTGGGAGTAAATAATTTTAAATCACAATTTTATCCTTATTTAAAGAATTATAATTTTTAATTACAAAGCTAATAAAAATATATTTAATGAATAAACATTTATTTTATTATATTTGTAAATTTATAATAATTATTAATATTCTTAATTATGAACATCATAATTTTTTATTAATTTTAATTTTAATATAAAATGAAACGTTATTTTATTTATTATATAAATAATAATGTAATATTATTTAGTACAAAATTAATATTTTCTTAGAATAAACTATTTATTATTATTAATTATTAATATTAAATAAATATAGTACTATTATATTTAAAATAAATATAATAATATTATATTTATTAATTCTCTATTAATATAATAATATTATTTTTAAATAATTTTAACTTAGAATCAATGCAAATTATTATTTAGTTAAATATAATAATATTATTCAAATAAATATAATATTATTTATTTTATTTTATTAATTATAAAACATTAATATTAATTATAATATTATTAAATTGAATTAAATTAAAAAAAAGGTAGAAAAGGGAGAGGTGGGAGTGGATTCCCACTCCCACTCCCCACTCCAAAAATAGGTGGGGCCCACGGAGTGGGATTCCCAATCCCTCCCCAATTTAGTGAAGTAAACACTGGAGTGAGAGGAATTCGCACTCCTCACTCCCACTCCAGAAAGTAAACAAAGCATAAAGGCATCATGTAATTCATCATATGCAGGAAGATCACTTATGAGAGCTAAATTTGTCATCTCTTGTTGCTCTTCATCATCGCTATCATCCCACGTAGCCACCATAGCTTTCTTCTTGAATTTGTTGAGGAGAGGACATTCCAGTTGTATGTGTCCGGGCTTCTTGCATTCATAGCAAGTAATTGGCTCTTTCTTCTCCTTTTTATTTTTGTGACTTCTGAACTTTCTCTACTCATTAGTCTTCTTGTAAAATTTTCTGAATCTTCTAGCCAACATAGCCAACTCCTCATCATCCATCTTGCTTTCCTCATCACTCTCACGTTTTGAGGCTTTGAGAGCAATGCTTTTCTTCTTTTTCTCATGCCCTTTTTTTGCTGCCAAATCTTCTTCATATGAAATGAGAGAACCAATTAAATCATCAATAGTAATGTATTTAAATCTTTAGCTTATTCAATGGCCGTCCTTTTTAGTCTGCATTCCTTTGGTAGCGACCTAATGATTTTCTTAACTTTCTCGCTATTTGAAAAGGTCTTGCCTAGGGCTCATAAAGTGTTCACTATGTCCGTAAATCTAGTATACATAGAATACACACTCTCATTTTGTTCCATTTGGAACAATTCATATTGTCGAGTGTACCTACTTATTTTAGACTCTTTCACTTGATTCGTGCCTTCATAAACAACTTCAAGTTTGTGCCAAATTTCATTAACACTTTCGCAACTAGACACTCTATGAAACTCTTTCTTATCTAGTGCACAAAACAAGGCATTCATAGCTTTGGAATTTAGAGAAGCTTTTCTCTTTTCCAATTCATTCCATTCCCGTGAAGGTTTTGGAATATCTTCTCCGACTTCATTTTTAGTCAAAGGCATGAAAGGACCATCATTAACGATTTCCCAAATTTCGTAATCTAAAGAAATTCTCATCCTAGTTTTCCAATACGGGTAATCGTTTCCATCAAAAGATGGTGGTCTAGTGGTGGACTGTCCTTCCCTAAATGTGGAATCATTTTAAGTTGCCATTGATCTTTAGCTCTAGACGGTTAAGTCTAAACAAGAGCACCTTACTCTGATACCAAATGAAATACAAGTTATGCAATCCAAGATGGGGGTGAATTGGTATTTAAAACTTATCCTAACCAAACCACGCAACAATCCAATCTAATGCCTTAATAAATTCGAAAACAATAAGTTCAATAAAACCACAATAATAAATGAGTAAGGGAAAAGAAAAATAAACACACAAATTTTTTCGTGGTTCGGCTATCCCCACCTACGTCCACACCTCCAAGCGATCAAAGCTTGAGGATTTCACTATCCAAGCCTTCCAAGGCTTCAAATGCTTACAATTAACTTCCAATGTGTCAATGAACCTTTACAACAAATAGATATCTCCAAATCTCTTCACTCAAGTGTCTCACACACTTAAACACTCACAAATTTGATGAAGAAATGAAAATTACAACAAAAACTCTCTTAAAGAGTAGATATACAAATTGAAGAACAAAGATGATTCAATGTTTGATGATTTACAAAATGAGAGCTCAATATATGTTGTCTGCTTTTTTATTTTGCTTGCTAGAGAGCTTGAAAATGAATTGGATTTGAGTTTATATAGTTTGAGCTCAAAAACTAGCCGTTATGTCCGTTTTGGTGATAATCGGCTTACCGTTTATGGAATCCGGTTAGCCGCTTTTATGTTACCATTACAGCATAACTTTGAATTTCAGAACATCCGGCATGCTGCTTTTCATATCTGGATAGCAGCTTTTGAAATTCGGATAGCCGCTTTCGAAATCTAGATAGTTGTTTATGTTCTAGAAGCTTACTGCCCAAAATCTGGTCTTCCACTTGTAAAATCCGGTTAACCGCTTGCTATAGTAACTGCTACAGTGAACTAGTTTTTAAAATTATAGTTTGACCCCAAAACTTTATAAAACTATATTATGGCCCCAAACGTTATAAAAGTTTTCAAATAGGTCTAATTTCAGAATTTCTAGATAGTGCTTTGTCAATCCCAAAACTTTTTGAAATTATGATATGACCCCAAATATGTAAAATTATAGAATGACCCAAAATATTTAAATATTTTTAAATAGGTCCAAATCTGAAATTTAAAACAATATTTAGTAAAATCAAAGATTGTAAAATTCTTTCATTTTAGTCCACAACTTAACTCCATAATATCATTTTCTTATTATAAAAGCACAGTACATAAATCTTTGTTTAACCAACACACGTGGTTTGTTATCATCAAAATCAATATTTATAGCCATATAGGCTAACATGTTGCACTACAAGGCTAGCATTTTTATTCTTTAAACAATATGCCCTTGGGTCTGATTAGTTGATCTTTTGAGTGTTACGTATTGTCATCCCCAAAAGATTACCTTTTACTAAGCTTGCCCTCTTTGGAAACTTTACCACCTTATAGTACGACAACCCATTTTTTAGAAATTCATTTCTATAACGTCTTCTTATGAAATAGTCCATGAAATGCGTGCGTTCAATGTAACTTATATCATAACATGTGAACTTCCTAGAGGAACAACATAATTAACATACAATGGTATTTAAGGACAACATTCTTTACTGCAGGCGGCAGTGCCATCCATATGGAGATTAAACAAAATGGGACTATAATATAGGAGGTGGCAGAGCCGACCATAGCATAATTGAGTAAAAGTATCACAAATTAGGCGGTATAGCCGACCATACAATGAGTAAATAAGAAAATATCATAATATAGACGACATAGCCAACTATATAAAAATTTAGGTTATAACTGATCACATCATAGTAGCCATCACAAGATAAAGGAATTGTTAAAACTAAAGTTAAGTATGAACACAATTTTGTCCCTACATTGCACTTAAAGTGTTATTTACCTCTTGACCTTGACTTCTTTAGACCTTTCTAAATTTAGGATTTCTCTACTCTTGATGTTATGACTTAGAATAGAAGAGGGTGAAATTCCTTCATAAATATCTTTCTAAATTCTAGAATTCTTAACTATCTCTACAAACTTCTTTCACATCATCATTATTTTTTGAGTGTTGTCTTTCGTGGTCAGCTACAAAATTCCCCTGGTCTACACTTCCTTTGTTTCTTTGTTTTTCTTCCTTATTTTCTTCATCTGCTTGCTCAATTACCAAGGCTCGATCTATGAGTTCGTTGAAGGAAGTATCACAAACTCCAGCCATCTTTAAGTCTTTTGCGAGATCCTTGTGCAATCCTTCCATAAAATGGTCCTTTTAAGTTTTCCGTTGCAACCATGCGTAGGGCATATCGAGAGAGCTCATCAAATTTTCGAATGTACTATAGCACAAACATCTTTCCTTGTTGTAAATAAACAAACTCTCTTATTTTGGCTGAGCGAACTGTCTCTGAAAAGTATTTATTATAGAACTGTTCTTTAAATTCCCTCCATTACATCATTGCTTCATTATGAATTTTTCTGATAGAGTCCCACTAGTATTCCGCCGCTCCTTGTAGCATAACGGAGACACAAGTGACTTTTTCTTCTTCTGGCACTTTGGCTACTTCTATTAATCATTCTTTTCATGGTTCTCAACCATTGGTTTGCTGCGACAGGATCAACACCTCCTTTGAATGTGGGTGGATTTAATCTTCGAAATTCACTCCTTGTGTTGTCTATTGCCCGAGCATGTTCATCCCTTCTAACTTCCCTTTCCAAGAGTCATGGCACAATGTTTGTAAGTTGATTAATTGCATATTGCTCCCCTGAAGTTCCCTCTACCCTTTTACTTTTGTTACCCCTTGCGCTTGACATCTCAATGAGTTTTTAATCTAGTTTCTACATGTCAAATAAATCAAATGTAAGATTTTTCCAATTATCTTAATTTCAAGTTTTAACTAAAATTTTGAGCCTTGTCCTTCCCCTTTACTTGTGCATATGGTCAGTCTATAGAATCCCTTTAAATCTTGGGCTCTGATACCATCTGTCATGACCTAACCCATACACCCCAAAACGCGTCTTGCCAATTAAGGTGTGGATCACCCTTTATAAACCCAGGATCTCTCCCGTGCTTTGCGGATATGGGATTCGCCTAGGGTGTTACATACACCCCCTTTAGGGACTTAGCATCCTCACTGATTGCCCTACCATCGCTCAAGAAGACACGCAGAGCCACCTTTGATAGCATTTGTCATGACCCAACCCAGACTTGGCAAGATATTGTCCGCTTTGGGCCTTAACAAGGCCCGCAGGTTTTAAATCTAGGGTGCCCATACACCAAAAAATGCATCTTTCTATCATGACCCAACTCAGACATGACAAGATATTGTCCGTTTTGAGCCTTAATAAGGCCTGCACAGTTTTGTTTTTGGGGCGCCTATACACCCCAAAATGCGTCTTGCCAATTAAGGTGTGGATCATCCCTTATAAACCCAACATCTCTTCCATGCTTTGCCTATGTGGGATTCGGCTAAGGCGTTACAACATTGGTTAGCTTCATTTGAAATGCCTTTTCTTACTCTTCTCCCCACTTAAACCCACCATATTTTTTTATTACTTTAGTAAACAGTGCGACTAATGTGCTAAAGTTTTTCACAAATCATCAATATAAACTAGCGAGCCCGTGAAAACTACGATTGCACTTACCTTCTTCTCATCAACCTGTATTCTCAGTGCACTCACAACAAATCCTAGAAATACAAGTTTATTGATGCAAAAGGCACACTTTTTCAGATTTACAAACAACTTTTTTTTTTCTAAACACATTGTTTCTAAGCACATCTAAAACAGATTTCAAATGTACTACATGATCGTCTATATGTTTTTGCTATAAATGAGGATATCATCAAAATAAACAACAAACTTGCCAATAAAAGCTCGTAAAACATGATACATAAGCCTCATAAAAGTGCTCGGGGCATTAAGGAAACTAAAAAGCATGACTAACCATGCATACAAATCATGTTTTGTTTTAAAGGCAGTTTTCCATTCATCTCCTTCTTTCATTTTAATTTGATGATATCCACTTTTCAGGTCAATTTTAGAAAATGCGTAAGATCCATGCAATTTATCAAGCATATCATCTAGCTTAAGAATGGGATGTCGATACTTTATTGTTATGTTGTTGATGGCTTGACAGTCAACACACATCCTCCATGGCCCTTCTTAAGAACTAATAAAACTGGAGCTATACATGGATTCATGCTTTCTCTCACGTACCCTTTTTCCATCAATTCATTAACCTGCCTTTGAAGTTCCTTTGGCTCCTCTCGGTTACTCTTATAGGCTAGTCGATTTGGAATGGCTGCACCGGGTACAAAATCAATCTGATGCTCAATCCCTCAGATTGGAGGTAAACCATGTGGTGTTTCCTTGGGAAAGACATCATCATATTCCTGCAAGAGAGAAGTAATAGAACTAGACAAAGTAGGATCAAGTTCGTTAGTGTTTAAAAAGCTTTTTTGTACAAAAGTACAATAATTGGCTGATGTGAAAACAACACTTTTTTTTTTTTATCTTTCTCACTCTTGCATAGAAATTCTTTTTTTTTCCCTCTGATTTTCTCTTAATGGCCGCTTTTTTCTTGGCTTTTTCTCTCTCATTTTTCTCGGCCTCTTTTTGATTTTCATTCTCTTTTTCTCTATTTTTCTTTTGCTTACTCTCTCTATGTAGGCTCATTTGGTCTCCATAAACATGCTTTCGTGTCAATGGAACAAGAGTGATGTTGCGTTGATTAAATATAAATGAATATTTGTTGGTGAAGCCATCATGCTTCACACGTCTGTTGAATTGCCAAGGCTACCCAAGTAACAAGTGTCCAACCTAAGTTGGTATTACATCATATCTTCATACATGCCAATTCAAAAAGTCACTAGCACCTGCTTGTTCACTTTCACTTCACTACTGTCATTCAACCACTGCAGTTTATATGGTTGTGGGTGTTTAAGTGTCAGAAACCCTAATTTCTCTATCATGATAGTACTAGCAACATTAGTACAACTTCCTCCATCAAAAATCATACTACATACTTTGTCTCAAACATAACACCTATGGAAAATGTTTATTGTTGCACTACATCGTCTTCTTTTACTTGCACACTCAAAGCTCTCCTAGCTACTAAAGTCAATTCCCCAAGGGCTGTATACTCTTCATTTTCGATGTCCTCCAATGGTAGCATATCATTTTCTTCAGTTTCATCTTCAGTTACAATCTCACCATTGTCCCACAATACTATCACTCTTTTATTCATACATTCACTTGCTATATGTCCACTGCCTTGACATTTAAAGCACTTAATGTCATGATTCCTAATAGTGGGACTCACGGTGTTACCTTGTGAATTGTGCTTGGAGGACTCGGATCTCGGCTTAGGTGCAATAGATGCTTATGGCCTCTCGTCTCGCTTCACATAACTCAACTTCCAAAGAGTGGAACTCGAGCTTGGGGTTGCATGGGTGTTACCCCTCCTCTTAAGCTGTTGTTCAATCTTGTGGACCATCTCCTCAATCTCTACATAATGTTGCAAATCAACGATATTTGCAATCTCCCAATTAAGGCCATTCAAGAATCGTGCCATGGTATCTTCTCTATCTTCCTCCATATTTGCTCTAATAATGGCAATCTCCATTTCTTTATAATAATCATCCACGCTTTGACTACCCTGTGTAAGACTGTAATTTTTTGTACAAGCCTGATAGAGTAGTGGTTAGGTACAAAAAGTCTTCTCATCAACGATTTCATTTCATCCAATGTCTCAACTAGACATTCCCTATTTCGCCTCTTACTTATAAGAAGTTGATCCCACCAAGTAATAGCATAGTCAGAAAACTCAACCACAACCAATTTTACCTTTTTTTGCCTTTGAATAATTATGGCAATCAAATATGAACTCTATTTTCTTCTCCAATTCAAGAGATGCTTCCAAGTTGGATCTGCCTTGAAAAGATGGAATCTTCATCTTCACCAATACCCCGTCCATCTCTCCTATAGCTACCCATTGAGTCATCCCTTTTATCATACTCTCCTCTAGCCAGAGCTCTATCCCTCTTACGTGCTTGGGGAATAAGTTGTGGATGAGACTGTAACATATGCACTTCTAATTAAGTGTATTATTTAAATTTCTCTTTAACATTAATTATGGATGTGGGTTCTCAAATTTTACACATTTATTAAAAAGACCGTGTTTGGATTATTTGAAATTCGTCATGACAATGAAATTGAGACAAATCTGAACATGATCATTTGATTAACTTGTGTTAAGCTTAAAAAAAGCAGGGTTCATTTCTATAAAAAGAGAGAGAGAGGAGCTAGTTTCCATAAATAGAAAGAGAGAATGAGAGAGAGAAAGGGGGACAGAGAGAAGCAGCTGGCTCGGATCTAACCCGACCCAAACCCGCTATCCAATCTGGTCAAATCTCCTATTTTGGCCACCTTACCAGCTAAGCAACGTACCGATCTGAAGCTTGAAGGTCAGCTGTTGCTTCTCTCCCGTCCTCGTCACTGGAAAACGGCCAGAACACTGACAATTTAGCTTGAAAGGACTGTGGCTCAACCAGCCTTTGTCGCCGTCGACCCCATCAGAATTAGGCTGCGCCACTGGCTAGGTTTTACTCCTCACATCACTAGCTTCCATTTCCGAACAACCCCGTCACTTGAAACGGCCGAATTATCATCGATCAACCGCCAATAAGCTCATGAGTTTGGAAGTACAATCTGCCGCTGTCGCTGCGTGTGGGAGGTCACTGCTGGCACCATTGGACTTTGTGAGGTTAGAACTTCAGGCTTGAGCTTCCTGACTGTCGTTGACTGAATTTCGGTCATCGTTGACCGGCAGGGGCATTCTAGTAATTTCACAACTTCAAGGATATTTTTATAATTTTTGAACTAGTGGATAATTTAGTAATTTTAGACTAACAGCAGTTTGATAAATCATGATTTTGGGGGTAATTTGGTAATTTAAGTTGTTAAGGGTAATTTCACACTCCAAGGGTAATTTCCTAATTTCAGACCTTATGGTTATTTTTGTAACCTGAATTGAGGGTAGCTTTGTTATTTAAGATTATGAGGATTTGGTAAATTTCAATGTCGGAGGCATTTTGGAAATTTGCGGATGAAGGGGTATTATGGTATTACGGCAATTGTACATTGTGGATAAAATTTCGTTTGGAGCTTGTTAGTTGTACTTTGGATTTATGGATAGTAACTACACAGTTTTCTTGATTTAGGAGGAAACGCGAACAAGGACCAATCCGTGGATGTAGACGATACACGGGTTTGAACGTCATCATAATGAGTGGAATATACAAAACCTATTTTCATAGTTAATTATGATAGTGAAACATGTTTGCGAAATAAGTATTTTAAACATTTTGATTTAATGATTTTCTCGAAATGGATTTTATTCACGCATTGATATTTTATTAAAATGTTTGGTTAATGGTTTGCCATATTGATTTTAAATAAAGCATGATATATTTTAAAGATAAGAAAAGTTGATTCAAATGTGTTATTGAAAAGAACAATATGATTTACAGTATGATTAAAAAGTATAACCAAATTTCAACCTCTCTCTTCAAGATCCCAATCTACCCACAACCTTAAAAGTTTAGATCCAGCTTCAGGGAGCTGAACATATTGTATCATCCAAGATGGCAACGCTGCACCATCAATTGATATACCGACTTCAGAACCATGCTCTTGATCTGCCAACTCCACATACATCAGCTGAGGCTTTAATGATCTTAGCTAATACAGAGTCTGTACCAACCATCATACAAATCCCCAGACAGATCCCAAAACAAGATCTGCTCAAGCTCATGCCACTTGAATGGCTTTCTAATTATGAGCAGTTCCACCAAAACTTCCAACCTATCCAAACTTCAGAAGCCTCTTATGAAAAGCGTCCGGATGACCTTTAAGCCTCCTACAGAACAAGCCCCAAGACTTTCTTTTTTCTACTCCTCGATGATTACTGCTGTTTCCACAAATCAAGAGGATATTCTCATTTCTGCCTTTCAAATAGATGGATATCCCATCTATCATGCCAAGCTCAATGGCCATTTCTTATGGGACACTTCTGAGGCCCATATGTGTGATCCCGGCTGTCTCTTTCTAAATGATTATGATTCAGACGACGATTATCTTGTACGGCGGAGACGAAAGAAAAAGAAGAAACCCGTTTTTGCAAACACCCCATGTCATACCTACCCTCCTCATCCGCCAGATGAACCTTACTGTCCACGTCCTTTACCAATTTCTAATAAAGGGCTCAAATACTTGCAAAAGACGCAGGCTTTTCCATGTAAACCTCAAACAGGGGTACCCCCTAGTCCACCTATGGTTTCTCCCTGTATGATGTTTTCAAGTTCCTCATCTTCCTACCAAACACAGTTTCCAACACTTGGGAAAAACACTTATCCAAGTACAAAGGTTTCCTCACAACCTTATGTCCAATCCCCAGTCACACCTATTGGACAATTGGAAGAACCTCGCCCTTTTGAAGCCGTCCTCAATTGGTAGACTCAAAATGCAACAACACAAAATACTGTTTTGCAAAACCTTGATCATAGGGTTCAATCGGTTGCAACTCAGGTTCAGAGCACATATAAAAAAATTAACAGCATTGCTGCCTAGCTTGAACAGATATATACTGATCTCAAGGACAGAGTCACCCAACTTGATTTTAAACTCAGACAGATGATCCAACAACGATACTGGGGTACTAAATTTGATAAAAAAAAAGTTGAGATCCGTAGACTTCAACCAGAATTATCCAGAATTGACTCTGAAAAATAGCAACCTTCGCTGTTTGCTCCTACACAACCTTTGCCCAGACATACATCCCTAAATACGTATCCACCTTTCTACACTTCGTCCTTATATGGGAAACCCCATGATTATTCCAAAACATTCAGCCTTACCTACAAGTTATTCTAGTCCTCTTCACAAACACAAGCCTCAACCTCTGTCCCATCTTCCTCTACAACACCTCCTAAACAACCAACCAGAGTAGACACTCCTCTAGCTTCAAATCCTCCTTCACAAGCTAAGGATAAACATCCTAGCCAACCCAGTCAACAATATGCTGCACATTCAGTCCCTTTATTGCACTTAACTTCTCCTTATGAATCTTCTGATTCTAGATCAAAATCAGTAAGTGAATCCGATTCTACTTCAGATTCGAAAGCTGAAATTGCTGATGTTACCAAATTGCTCATGGCCATACCATCCACTGGTTCCAATGATCCTTCTCCATCAGAATTCCCAACTGATACACCAATAGTGGAAGAATAAAATGAAACAACCACAGTTCTTCCTAATCAACCTGACACAGCTCTTAAACCCTCAAATGGTCCTTGGTTCACTCTTGATGACGTCCCTAAGGCAAAGTGGCCCTCATGGTTACAAGAATTTATGGCCTGGATCGATGTCCAAATGCTCAGGCCTAGTTCATCAGTCCAATCAGTCCTGAGAGAATTTAGTTCCAGATTTCTTGGTTCACTAAGAGACTGGTTCGACAGTCTTGGTCAATACAGACAATTGTAGTTCATACAAATTCCTGACGTGGCCACAACACTAGGCCTCTTGTATGAACAATTCATCGGAGAAGCAGTCCCAACAAATGAATTGGCACGAAAAAAATATTTTCAAATGAAGTGTTGTTCGCTTCAACAAAAAGATTTGGATTATCATTACAAGTGCATGTCAGCCCTATTCTATAAGCTAAATGGGTTTAATGACCCAACACTCAAACATGTGTTTGTAGCCTCTTTGCCAAAAGAACTTCAGCCTGAATTACAAAGGCAAGTGAACCTCCACCAATTAGACATTTCCAACCTGTCTTTTGGAAAAATTTATCAACTACCAGTGAGCTGCCTTGAACGTCTATGTGAATAAAAAGAATTTTTCAAAGACTTGATGGAAAACCGTCAACCATTCAAAAGTGCATGCAAGAAGCCTCATCTGAAAATTAAGTGCAAAGATGAAAAAGACTGCACCTGCTCCTCAAAAAAAAAAAAAAATCCCATTTCAAAAAAGTCTTCTCCAAAAAGAAGTCTTATTCCAGACTAAAGAAACCCTATTGATTTTTCAAAAGGAAAGATCTCTTCTCTTCCAAGAACCCAAAAAACAGTTGCTGTTTCATATGCAAAAAGAAAGGCATTTTGCAAAAAATTGCCCAAATAAGCCGGTAAAGCCCAATCGTCTTCTCCATCATTTACAAACCTCCTTTGTCATCTCTACCCATGATGATATTGAGTCCTTGATTTCAGAACAAGAGAGTGCCAATGAAGAAACAGTCTTTGCTCTCGAAGAGACAGATACAGATTCTGCCTCTGACTCAAAAAAGGTCCAGATAATCGACATGATCCATATTCTCCGAGCATCTGTTGCTCAGTCTCCCATATCAGTCCATATTCTCCCTTCAAAATTCCATAAACCTATCTCTATCATTGGATTCATAGACACTGGTGCCCAGAAAAGTATGTTACACCCTTCAATCCTCCCTCCAAACTGCTGGGTAAAACATATTGAGAATTTCAGAGCTGTAGATGGCCAAATTTTTCAAACCAGTCTTATCACTAAGGCTCCCGTTGAGGTACAATTTTTTCCAAATTGTGTCATATGGTCAAGGATTATTGGCTCAGAGCTTCCAAATAAGGATTTACTGATTCGTTTTGATCTCTTGGCCTTATCCAAAAGACTGCAGATCACGGTTGCAGGAGTCTCCTACAAAAGATAATTCAAGCCATATACAGAAATTTTACGTCTGTATAAACTTTCAGAGACTACACCATTATACCAACCTTACATCCAAAAATTTCTCTCTTTTTGTCCAGAATCCCATACCGAATTCCTTCATTCAAACCCCCTCTCTAGAAAAATAGTTAATTCTTTATTAAGCTTCCCTTCAAGCTTAACGAAGATGTTAATCCCACCAAAGCCACACATCCAGGTATGTCTCCTACAGATCTCAAATTGGCTCAACAAGAGTGTTTATACCTCCTCCAACAAGGTCTCATTGAACCCACCAAATCAGACTGGGCGTGTCAAGCATTCTATGTGGAAAAACGATCTGAAATCATTTGGAAAAAGAAGAGACTTGTCATTGATTACCAACCCTTAAATTGTTTTCTTCAAGATGACAAGTTCCCTTTACCCAAAATCCAATCTTTGTTCGTCCACCTCCATGATGCAAAGGTATTCTCAAAATTTGACCTTAAAGCAGGGTTTTGGCAACTAGGCATTAATGCCAGTGATAGACATAAAAATGCTTTTTGCATACCCAATGGCCATTATCAGTGGACTGTCATGCCATTTGGCTTAAAGGTAGCCCCTTCTCTTTTTCAAAAAGCTATGACCAAAATCTTTGAGCCAATCCTCCATCACACACTGGTCTATATTGACGACATCCTCCTATTTTCCAAAGACCACGTGACTCACCAAAAATTGTTGGACCACTTCCTCGCCCTAGTCGAATCCCACGAAAAGAAGAGCACCCTAGGTCACTCCACAATTGAGTTTCTTGGCATGATCCTTGAAGAAGGGCACTGTCGTCCAAGTCCCCACATAGCACAAGAATTGTTACACTTTCCAGATGAGCACCTGACCAAAAAACAGATCCAACAATTCCTCGGAATAATCAATTATCTCTGGGATTTCCTACCACATGTATCTGTCCATACAAGTCAGCTGTCTAAAATGTCGAAGAAAAATTCCCTACTTTGGGGTCCTGATCAGACATCTGATGTCCAACATCTAAAGCTGATCGCCCAAAATCCACCCGGTTTGAAGATTCCATCCATTGGTCAAAGAATTCTCCAAACTGATGCTAGCGATGAATACTGGGGTGCCATTTTACTCGAATTGATAGATGGCAAAGAACATTTTTGTGCCCATGCCAGCAGACAATTCATGGACTTCGAGAAGCACTACCATGTGATATATAAAGAGATCTTGGCTGTTAAGTATGGAATTAAAATATTCGAGTTCCATCTGATTGGTCATCATTTTCACATCCGTCTTGACAACTCTTCGTTCCCCTAGATCCTTGAATTCAAAAATCGAACCCTCCCTGATAAACAACTATTGAGATTGAAAAACTGGTTTTCCCAATATGACTTCTCAGAAAAACACATAAAGGGAAATCAAAACCTCATCCCTCTCATCACCTCTCAGACATACTTTCCTGTCATAGCCATTACGACCTCTTTACTTAACCAAGCTCTTATCCAGAAATCCTTTCCTTTAAATCTTACCTTCACCACTCTTAACCAGATCAAAGATTTCACCCAGAAATTTGTCTATTGCTATATGTTTAAAATCCACCAAACCAGTCCTGATAGTTTCATGCATTTTCATCCTGACTATTTGTCTTTTACAGGTCTTTCAGTTAGTCCATTTAATGATATCTTCGAAGATGAGCTGTGGTACATATGGTGTATAACGGTTCTCTATGCTACAACACTAGTGTTTCTAGTCCAAACAATGCGCCAACATCTCGACACTCCTGAGAATGCTAGTTCTCTGTTATGGACTCTTCTCGAGTGGTTTTCTCCCATCCCTTGGTGGAGAAAAGAACTCACCCGCATTCACCACCAGAATCACCTTCACTTAATTCCAACAATTGAAGCCAGTCAGTTTACATCAGTCTTCATCATCCACTGTCCTTATTTTCAACATCCTGTCACCAACCTCTTTTGGACTCAGAATCAGCTCTATGAATGGAAAACCTTGCCTACTCCTTCTCTCCTAAAACATGATCCCACTATTGTTTCAGCCTTAAGGAATTTCCTCTGTGATATCAATCATTACCAACCACCTTCAACTCCCATCCAGCACACCTCACAAGGTCCTCAACATGAAATCCTCATCTTACCCCCACCGGGTATAAGCAGTACTCCACCCACCAGCGGAATCATCATAAAGGAAGAAAGACCGGACTACACAGACATTCTATTTCGGGACTCGACAGTGATGTAGACAATTTGTCCCCATCTCATAGCTTTTGAAAAAGCATCTCCTAGCTTTTTCTTTAAGCTCGCTCTTTAAAAAATGTTGTCATAATTGTGGTTGTTTTTTTAACTTTTTCTTTAGCCCATGTGTGCTTGTCGGGCTCTTGTCTAAAAAGAGGTTGCTTTTTTACTTTTTCTCTTGTAACAATTGTACCAACTTTTACTTTAGCCCATGCGGGTTTTCCGGGCTCTTGTCAGAGCAGTTTGTCGTTTTCATAGCTTCTTCCTATATATAAAGGGAGAAGTCTTTTGTTGATAAATAAGAAAGTTTGAGGTTTCTTGTGCAAATTCATGGCTTTCTAATCTCCTTCCCTGCTTTCTTGAAATCTTGATAAGAAAAGGAAAAACTATCATCATCGTTCATTTCCACCCATACATTAAGTATGCTCTGCACTTGCCTCTTTGAGGATCCTGTGCATCAGAAAACAATGTTATCACCACTAATCAGATAAAAACCACTATAGTTCGCCCTGTGTGTCACCCCTTCCACCCTTTTGTATTTGGTGTTTTTGGGAAAGATTTTTTTTTAAATCATTAGACAATACCCTTCCCCTCCAGATATAGTGATACAAATGAGATGAGATACAGGCCTTTGGGGGCATGTCTGAACACATATAGAGGCTTTGGGCCGTGTGTTTGGGTGCTTTTGCCTTTTCGGGGCTTATGATATTGAGATACAACCCACTGGTATTAGAGCCAGATCCAACCTTTTTGCCCACAAGCTAGAATATTATTGTATATCGGCAGGAAACCAGTGACATATATTCTGATGGTCATCTTGAATGGGGACTAGATCAGTTTGCCCTACTGGTATAACAAGCCACTTACAATTATTTTTCTATCTTTGAGCATAATGCTTTTCATTAAAATCAAGTGGTAAATATGAGATATGTTCGTCTTGAATAGGAAATAAAGGAAAATACTGAAACAAAAAATGACATCTTCATCAAACAGTTCAGATAATCTTGCTCCTGTTACTCTTTCTTCAACTCTCTCCCTTCTAAAATCTTGTTCTAAACACCTGGCTTCAAAAATAGAAAATCTTGTTGAGTATTCGTATGTCCCAGAGTCAGCCCAAATTCGTGAATCTTCCATGCCTCTCATTAGCCCATATAAGCTGTATCAACGACCAAATACCTTAACCAAAAGTATTAGAACCAATCATCTCGACTAGATCAGTGTTCTCTTCAAGCATCACAAGCAAAATAATATGTTACTGTTGAAATACCACCAGAGCTTGTTACTCAGTGGAAAAGGGAAGGATATACACATCTCCATCTTGGAGGAGTCCGGTTGATACTCACTCTTTATGGCAGAAAAGGCTTACCTGTCACAACCAGGTTAGCACTATTGGACACTAGGTTCAAGGAATATCAGCATGCAGTCATAGGAACAGTCTTGACTACTCTACATGCAGGAAGTGTTCTTTTGAACTTTTACCCAAATTTCAACCTCTCACTAGATGATCCAAACCTCCCCGCCACTCTAAAAGTTCAGATCCAGATCCAAGGTGCTGAACAAACAGTTTCTTCAAAAATGGCAACATTACACCATCAATTGGTGTATCGGTTACAAAGCAATGCCCTTGGCCTACCAACACCTCAAACCACATCAGATGAGCTGATGATTCTTGCTGATTCTTCAGACAGTATCCCATCCATAGTCCAGATCCAAAAGCAAGAACTGCTTAAGCTCATGCCCTTGGAATGGCTTTCCAACTATCAAAAGTTTCACCAAAACTCCCAACCGGTCCAAACAACTGATGCTCATTTAAATTAACTTTTCAATCACCATGCACTTCCCAGACACCTATTGATGAGAACCATCAAAGGAATACCATTAAAGCTTCAAGTGATCCTTTGCACATTCATGGAGGCCCAATTAAAAGAGCTAGAGCCAAAAAGATGCAAACTGCATTAAATGGATTAATTGAGAAAATATGGATTGAAAATGCAATTCAAGATGCAAGATATCATGAATTTGGCATGGAGAGAAGACAAGGCATTGTGGGCATTATTCAAGCTATTGGGCAGCCAAATACACAATTTGGATCAAATGCAGAAAGGGCAAAATCGGAATACATCTGGTATTGATTGAGCCCGAATTAATGTGCAACCTATATACCTTGGAAAGATAATTAAGTTAGCTTTCCAATGCATTTTACAAACCTGGATTTGGAGTTCTCTAGAAGGAGTTATGGTCAATTTATTACAGCTTGTTCAGGCTTGGGAATTCAAACGACTCCTTTGATTATTCAACTTCATTTATTTGTTTTGTGTCAAGTTATCAATGTGTTAGGTAAGTCTACCATTGATGATGGTGGGCTAGCATTATGTTTGTCAATGCTAACATTAATAATGGTGGGTTGGTGAAGGCTTTTAAAGCACCCTTTGACAAACCTATACTTGGAGGGTTGTTCCAATGTTTCCATTTGTATTTTTAGGATCTTGGGTTTCTTTTAGCCTGTTTAAACTTAGTAACCTTGCTATGTATGAAAATTAAGAGATTAATGTTATTTCAATTTGAAAGATTATTCTTTCTTTGGTTCTTTTGAGAACTAGTGAACTTATCAAGAATTTGCATTCTTGTGGCATTATCATTCTCTATACCTTTAGTTCATGTTTTTCTTAAGCATTGGATCAAGGTTTTTATTTGTCATAAATCTGTTTAGAACTTTCTTGGGAAGTTGAAACTACAATTTAAGTGTGAGTTTCAAAGTTTCATTGTGGGATTTCGATTTGAATGTCTTATTTATTTTGATTATCAAAAAAAAAAAAGAGAAAAAAAGTACAAAAAAAAAAGATTACAAAAGGATTCAAGTATTTCTACTTTCATCAAATTGAATTTTAGTTATTCATTTTCCTTGACATTGTTTACACACAATATCAATTGTGTTGCTTGGCTTGCTTGCTTTCCTTTCTTAAATTTCCTTTTCATTCTTTGTGTTCTCTTAATTTCTTTTCTTTGTTAGTGTGCTGGATTGTCATATTTGGTGTGCCACTTGGGTTTTTTTTTTTCTTGATTGTGTTTATTTAGTTCAATAAAGAACTGAAAGAGAGAGTTAAGTGTGGTAAAAGGCAAACGTTTGTGAGATCGTTAGAGGGAAAAAGCCAATTTGAGTGTTAAACACGAGAGTTAAGTGACATCAAATTGAGTGAAACACGTGAGGGAGTGTTGTGAGGTCTTTTTGCTAACATTCTTTTCATATCACAAATATGTCAAAAGATCAAGAAGCTATAGACCAATCAATTATGCTCAAGGCCATGCAACAACAATTTGAGTGCATGAATCTGATGTTTGGAGAGATCCATGACAAATTGGAGAGGCAAGACACTGTCATAGCCAATCTACAAAGGGGGCAACAACCAATAGCTCCTAATGTAAGAGGTAATCAAGGGCGTTCTGCCATGGGAGAAGAAGATGGTGATGACTTAGATAATTTTGATGACCAGGCCACTGTTGACATGCGTGGAAGAGATGATAGAAGGGCAAGACGTATAGATCATGATTTGGGGAGTATCAAACTAAAAATTCCTTCTTTTCAAGGTAAAAATGATCCGGAAGTTTATTTGGAGTGGGAAAAAAAGGTGGAGCTAGTATTTGATTGCCACAACTACTCTGAGGAAAAAAAGGTAAAACTAGCTGCTATTGAATTTACTGATTATGCTATTATTTGGTGGGATCAACTTGTTTTGAGTAGGAGAAGAAATCGTGACAAGCCTATAAACACTTGGGAGGAGATGAAAGCCATCATGAGGAGGAGATTTGTTCCTAGTCATTATTATAGGGAGCTGCACCAAAGGCTTCAAAGTATTACACAAGGTTCCAGAAGTGTGGAAGATTACCACAAGGAGATGGAAATAATCATGATTCAAGCCAACATTGAAGAAGAACGAGAGGCCACTATGACAAGATTTTTACATGGTTTAAATCAAGATATTGTTAATGTGGTTGACTTGCAGCACTATGTTGAGTTGGAAGACATGGTTCACATGGCCATGAAAGTAGTCTGACAACTGAAAAAGAAAGGTTCCACTAGAACCAATTTGGAGCAAAGATGAAAAGGCTATTTCAAAGCCTAAGATTGAGCCATTCAAGGATTATAAAGAGGAAGGCAACCAAAGCAAAGGTAAATCTGATTCCTAACAATCTAGAAATAGAGATATTAAGTGTTTTAAATGTTTGGGGACAGGTCATATTGCATCTCAATGCCTAAATAAGAGAGTAATGATCTTGAGGGGTGATGGAGATGTTGAAGAAAATAAGCTACAATGGCTGAATGATTGTGGGGAAGTTAAAGTAAATAAACAAGTGCTGGTTTCATTCTCTATTGGGAGATACAAGGATGAAGTTCTATGTGATGTAGTACCCATGCATGTTGGACACATTCTTTTGCGGCGACCTTGGCAATATAATAGGCGTGTGACACATGATGGTTACTTAAATAGATATTCTTTTGTAATGAATAAAAAGCAAATCACTCTTGCACCATTAACACCTAGGCAAGTGTATGAGGATCAAATGTCAATACAAAAAGAGAGTGATACAAAAAAAGAAAATGAGAGTACAAAAGAAAGAGAGATTGAGAGAAAAACAAGTGAAAAGATAGAAAAAAAAATATTGTTGAGAGAAAAGAGAGGCAGCAAGTGAACTTGTTTGCAAAAGAGAGCGAGGTTAAGAGGGCTTTCTTTTCAAAATTGCCTATCGTTGTACTTTTGTGCAAAAAGGCTTGTTTACATACTAATGAGCTTAACGTTTCTTTGCCTAGTGTGTGACTCTTTTGCAGGACTTTGATGATGTGTTTCCAAATAAAGTCCCTAATGGTTTGAGCATTAGGGAATTGAGCATCAAATCTTAGACCCGCATATAGAAGTAACCCCGAGGAGACAAAGGAGCTTCAAAGGCAAGTTGAAGAACTCTTGGCAAAGGGATATGTGAGGGAGAGCATGAGTCCATGTGCGGTACCAGTTTTACTAGTGCCCAAAAAGGATGGCACATGGAGGATGTGCGTTGATTGTCGTGCAATTAAAAAAATCACTGTAAAGTATCGACATCCTATTCCTAGACTTGGTGACATGCTTGATGAATTGCATGGTTCTTGTGTGTTTAGTAAAATTGATCTTAAAAGTGGATATCATCAAATTAGGATTAGAGAGGGAGATGAGTGGAAAACTGCCTTTAAAACAAAATATGGTTTATATGAGTGGTTAGTGATGCCATTTGGGTTATCTAATGCACCTAGCACTTTTATGAGGTTAATGAACCATGTTTTGCATGCTTTTAGTGGTAAATTCGTAGTTGTCTATTATGATGATATTTGATCTATAGCAAAGGCTTAGATAAACACATTGAACATTTGCAAAGTGTATTGACTGTTTTAAGGAAGGAAAAGTTATATGCTAATTTGAAGAAGTGTTCCTTTTGTACAAATCAGATTGTTTTTCTTGGTTATGTTGTAAGTGCTAAACGAATTGAGGTTGATGAAGAGAAGGTAAAGGCTATTAAAGAGTGGCCTACACCTAAAAGTGTAAGTGAGGTAAGAAGTATTCATGGTTTGGCTAGTTTTTATAGAAGATTTGTGAAAGATTTTAGCACCCTTGCTGCACCATTGACTGAAATTGTGAAGAAACATGTGGGATTTAAGTGGGGTAGTGAACAAGAAAGGGCATTTAATCTAATTAAGGAGAAATTGGTTTCTGCACTATTACTCGCTTTACCCGATTTTGCTAAAACTTTTGAAATTGAGTGTGATGCTTCAGGTATATGTATTGGAGCTCTTTTGATGCAAGAAGGGCGTCCAATTGCTTATTTTAGTGAGAAATTGAGTGGAGCAGCCCTAAACTATCCTACATATGACAAGGAGATGTATGCATTGGTGAGAGCATTAGAAACTTGACAACACTATCTTCTACCTAAAGAGTTTGTTATACACACTGATCACGAGTCCTTGAAGCATTTGAAAGGGCAAGGTAAGTTGCATAAGAGACATGCCAAATGGGTTGAATTTATTGAGCCATTTCCCTATGTGATCAAATACAAACAAGGTAAGGAGAATGTGGTGGCTGATGCATTATCTAGAAGCTATGCACTTATCTCTACATTAAATGCAAAGTTGTTAGGATTTGAGTACATTAAAGAATTATATTTAATGATCCTGATTTTGCTAATGTGTTTAATGCTTGTGAGAAAGTTTCATTCGGTAAGTTCTATAGGCATGATGGGTTCTTATTTAGAGAAAATAAATTGTGTGTGCCTAATAGTTCTTTGCGTGAATTGCTTGTGCATGAAGCTCATGGGGGAGGTTTAATGGGACATTTTGGCATTGTGAAACATGATGTTGAAAGAATATATGAGAAGTGTATCACTTGTAAACATGCTAAGTCTAGAGTTTTACCCCATGGATTCTATAACCCTCTACCCATACCTAGTGAACCTTGGGTTGATATTTCTATAGACTTTGTTTTGGGTTTACCTAGGTCAAAAAGGGGAAAGGATTCTGTTTTTGTTGTTGTTGATAGGTTTACAAAGATGGCACATTTCATTCCATGTCACAAAACCGATGATGCAACAAACATAGCTAATTTATTTTTCAAGGAAATAGTTAGATTGCATGGAGTACCAAGGAGCATAGTTTCAGATCGAGATGCTAAGTTCTTGAGCCACTTTTGGAAAACTTTGTGGGGTAAGTTGGGTACTAAACTTTTGTTTTCTACTACTTGTCATCCACAAATTGATGGACAAACTGAGGTTGTAAATAGAACTTTGTCTACTTTGTTGCATGCCATTATTCAAAAGAACTTAAAAAATTGGGAAGAATGTCCATTCAGCTACTAAATTTTCATCCATTAACTCCTTTGGATTTATTACCTTTACCTATTGATGAGCGTGCTAGTATGGATGGTAAAAAGAAAGCTGAATTTGTCAAGCAATTGCATGAGAGAACGCAACAACACATAGAAAAGAGAACTGAACAATATGCTACTCAAGCCAACAAAGGATGTAACCAAGTGGTTTTTCAGCTTGGAGATTGAATGTCAGTGCATATGAGAAAGGAGAGGTTCCCAGCACAAAGGCATTCCAAGTTGCTTCCAAGGGGAGATAGTCCATTTCAAGTGGTTGCACGGATCAATGACAATGCTTACAAATTGGATCTTCCTAGTGAGTATAATGTAAGTGCTACTTTTAATGTTTCTGATCTTTCTCCTTTCGATGTAGGTGAAGATTCGAGGACAAATCCTCTTGAAGAGAGGGGGAATGATGAGAACCATCAAGGAAATACCATTAAAGCTTCAAGTGATCCTTTGCACATTCATGGAGGCCCAATTACAAGAGCTAGAGCCAAAAAGATGCAAGCTGCATTAAATGGATTAATTGAGAAAATATGGATTGAAAATGCAATTTAAGATGCAAGATATCATGAATTGGGCTTGGAGATAAGACAAGGTATTGTGGGCATTATCAAGCTATTGGGCAGCCAAATACACAATTTAGATCAAATGCAGAAAGGGCAAAATCGGAATAAATCTAGTTTTGATTGAGCTAGAATTAATGTACAACCTATATACCGTTGGAAATCTAATTAAGTTAGCTTTCTAATACATTTTACAGAGCTAGATTTGGAGTTCTCTAGAAGGAGTTATGATCAATTTATTACAGCTTATTTAGGCTTGAGAATTCAAACGACTCCTTTGATTATTCAACTTCATTTATTTATTTTGTGTCAAGTTTATCAATGTGTTAGGTAAGTCTACCATTGATGATGGTGGGCTAGCATTATGTTTGTCAATGCTAACATTAATAATGGTGGATTCGTGAAGGCTTTTGAAGCACCCTTTGACAAACCTATACTTAGAGGGTTGTTCCAATGTTTCCAATTGTATTTTTAGGATCTTGGGTTCTTTTAGCCTATTTAAACTTAGCAACCTTGCTATGTATGACAATTAAGAGATTAATGTTATTTGAATTTGAAAGATTATTCTTTCTTTGGTTCTTTTGAGAACTGGTGAACTTATCAAGAATTTGCATTCTTATGGCGTTCCAAATTTAGACTTATCACTCACCTTCTCATCTATTTCTTGAGTGTGGCGTCAATATCATTCTCTATACCTTTGTTTCATGTTTTTCTTAAGCATTGGGTCAAGGTTTTTGTTTGTCATAAATCTGTTTAAAACTTTCTTGAGAAGTTGAAACTACAATTTAAGTGTGAGTTTCAAAGTTTCATTGTGGGATTTCGTATCACCTATTGTTTCTTTTCTACCCTCTGAACAATCCACACCCAGAAACTCCTTTTCATACTCCTCCATGATCACGGTCGTATCTACGGCACAAGAAAATCTTCCCATTCACGGATTTGCTTCAGATGGCTATTTGATCTACCCAGACAAAATCAATGGTCATTTTTTATAGGATGTTCCAGGATCCCATATGTGTGATCTAGATTGTCCTTGGCTTGAAGAGGAAGACGATGATGATGATTTCAACAGGCGTCCCAGACGGCATAAAAAGAAAAGTTACAAAATGGATCCTTGCCATAAAAAACCTCTTTTACCTCCTAATGATCCAGAAAGTCTAATGCCTTTACCTATTTATAGGAAAGGTTTAAGGCTCATAAAAAAGGAGTATAAACAAAAATCATGCAGACAAGAGACGACTTCGTTCTCATCTCCTGCTATGCATGTTCAACTTTGCATGATGTTCTCATCAAGCTCTTACCAAGAAGAGTTCCCTCCTCTAGAAAACCAAATTGATCCACAGACAAAAGTCACCACCAAACCTTTTATCCACTCTCCTGTTACACTAAATGGCCAGCTGGAAGAACCAAAACCTTTTGAACCTGTACTAAACTAGCAAACTCAAAATGCCAGGGCGCAGAACTCAGCTTTCAGATCTCTTGACGAAAAAATTGAAAAAGTAGCATTTCAAGTCAAGCAGATAGACACAAAGGTAGATAAGATTACATCTCAGCTTGAACAGATGTATCTTGACATGCAAAATTGAGTTACCCAACTTGATTAACATCTATGGTTTATGATCCAAAACAGATATTGGGGTCTAGAATTTAACCAAAAAGAAGTAGAGATCAGGCAGTTAAAAGCTGAACTTGCCAGGATTGATGCTGACAAACAACAACCCTGCTCTACCCTTACACACACCAACTTTCAGCACTTACCAGCCTTTCTACACACCATCCACCTCACGACAACTTGTAGACTATGCCAAATTCTTTGGCCTGTCTCATCTCAAACATACTCCAATTCCTGCCCCTCCAAAACCACGGTCCAGACCTCTTAAGCCTGAACCACCTCCAACTTACCACCAACCCTCTAATCCACAATCTTCTTCAGAACCTCAATCTACTCAGAAGAACAAAGAACCTATGCACCAATATTCATCTCAGGTCCTGCCTCACCTTTCGAATCAGAAGAAACCTCAACTGATGAAGAATCTTATTCTTCCCCCTCCAACTTTGAAAAAAGCTTCACTAATATCTCTAAGCTTCTGATGGTCCAGCCATCAACTGGGTCAAATGATCCTTCTTCCTCCTCACCTCCTGAAACACCTATAGTTGAGGAAGCAAATTCTGATAACAATCCTACACCTCATCAAGAAAATTCTTCTTCTAAACCTTCCAATGGCCCATGGTTTACTTTTGATGACATTCTAAGAGTAAAATGCCAGCCAGATTTCAAGAATTTTCTGCCTAGATTGATGTTCAGATGCTCAGAACTGGAGCAAAACACCAAATAGTCCTTAAGGAGTTCAGTTCTCATTTTACTGGATCTTTAAGAGATTGGTTTGAAAGTCTAGGTCCATACAGACAACTACAGGTAATTCAGGCTCAGATTTCGGAGGTCCTAGGAATAATTTATGAGCAGTTCCTTGGAGAAGCTATAGCTACTAACGAACAAACAAGAAGAGAGTTCCATCTAATGAAGTGTTGTTCTCTCCAGATAAAAGATCTGGACTTTCACTACAAGAGAATGTCTACAATGTATTACAATGTACTACAAGATCCTTCATTAAAACATGTCTTTGTAGCATGTCTTCAGTTCACAATCCACCAGCTGGACATAGTCAACCTCTCCTTGGGAAAAATCTATCAGTTAGCAATCAACTGTCCAGAAAGACTTTGTGAACAGAAAGAAATTTTCAAAGACCTCATAGAAAACAAACAGCCTTTCAAAAGTGCTTGTAAAAAACCCCATCTTTCCATTAAGTGCAAAAGTGAGAAGGATTGCACTTGCTCAACCAAAAAGAAATCCCACTTCCGGAAATTCTGAAATTCAGATATGAAAAGCCAAACACCTTCCAGATCCAAAAAACCTTATCAATTTTTCAGAAAAAAGAACTCTGATCAGTCCTCTAAATCCAAAAGCAGCCATTATTTTATTTGTAAAAAGAAAGGCTATTTTGTGAGAAATTGTCCAAACAGACCTGCGAAATCAGTCAGGCTTATTGAGCATCTCCAGGATTCCATGTTACTTTCAGAAAGTGATGATGTTGAATCCTTCTTCTCTAAACAAGAGGACTATGATGAGTAAACAGCTTTTGTTCTTGCTGAAACAGAAGATCATTCTGAGTCAGAGAATGTTTATGTAATTCAAACTGTACAACATATTCAAAAAGTCCAACCAGCCATTCCTATCCCTTCAATCAAAATCCACCTTCTCTCCAGAAGATTTAACAAACCAGTTCCCATCATCGATTTTGTTGATACTGGAGCTTAGAAGAGTATGCTTAATCCTTCAATCCTTCCATCCCATTTTTGGGAAACTCATACAGAATATTTCAAAGCTGCTAATGGAGAACTATTTCATACAAATTTGATTACCAAAAAACCCATTGGTATTCAATTCTTTCCAAGATGTGTCCTTTTGACCAAGCTTGTTGGATCCAATCTTCCTGACAAAGATCTTTTAATCGGGTTTGATGTCCTTCACTTGGTTAAAAAACTCCATAAAAAATAGATGTTTCAGCCTTATACAGATTCCTTGAAATTGTTCTCTATCTCAAGCTCTCCTCCTTCATATGATCCTCTCAAATCCCGTTTTCTTCTTCACTGTCCAGAAAGTCATAGTCAATTCCTTCATCCTGCCCCTCTATGGGAAAATGCAAGCTTCTTCATTAAGCTTTCTTTCAAGCTTAACGAAGACATTAACCCAACCAAAGCTACTCACCCAGGAATGACTCCGTCTGACCTGAAATTAGCCCAAGAAGAATGTTCTCAGTTGCTAAAACAAGGTCTTATTGAGCCCACAAGTTTAGAATGGGCTTGTCAAGCTTTTTATGTGGAAAAAAAGGTCTGAATTAGTTAGAGGCAAAAAACGTCTTGTAATTGATTACCAGCCTCTCAACTGTTTTCTTAGAGACGATAAGTTCCCCTTGCCAAAAATCCAGTCCTTATTTGTTCATATCCAAAATGCTAAGGTCTTCTCAAAATTCTACCTTAAAGCAGGTTTCTGGCAATTAGGAATCCATCCTGATGACAGACCTAAAACAACTTTTTTCATCCCAAATGCCCACTACCAATGGAAAGTAATGCCCAAGGCATTTAAGCCGATTAGGATTCTAATTTGATTTAGATTCTTTCCTTATTTTCTTTAGATTTGGATTTATTTTAAAAAATTCCTGTAACCAACCCTATATAATGTACTCATATCGAATAAATAGAGATAGATTAGTTTTGATGCAATTAGTGAGAGAGTTAATTCTCTTTGGTTCTTAAACTAACTCTTTGAACTTATCAAATATCTGTGGCGTTCAAACTCTTGACTTATCAATCAGATCATCCATAACTAGTTATAGTATTCTCACACACTAAGGTTCGTGCTTTTATTGAATATTAGGTCCCATTCTGTTCTAGGTTTAGATTTGACCTTGGAGACTATATTGATTAAGGTTGCATTAGTTCTTCGCAGGGTTCGTATCATTTATATTTTCCTATCATAATGTGCAAACCAATTTCTTATTTCATGGAAGTGATTATTTGGAAACTTCAAGAGCCTGAATCATGCATTTATCATGTGCGATTCCTTCAACGGGGCCTCCACGAATTTGACTGAGCCCAAGTTGCTTTAATCAACCCATTAAGTGCTTCTTCGAATTTCTTTGCTTGAGCTCTTATGACGGGTCTGATAGGATCTGAATATACTCCCATATGCTTATAACAGTTTTGTCCTTAATCTCGTCAACTTTCAATTTGGTTTGCCTACAGATGATACTTCTACACAAAGTCTCAACATCTCGTTTCATATACGGCAAATAGAAGTGTTCCTACGAAACTGCTAAAGTCTTTATAACTCCAAAATGCCCCATCAACCCCCCTTCATGGGATTCTCTCACTAACAAATCTCTTAAAGAACAATTAGGCACACACAATTTATTCTCTGGAAATAAGTAGCTATCATGCCTAAAGTACTTACCAACCGTGGTCTTTTCACAAGCTTGGTATTCAACTCTAAAATCATAGTCATCATCATAAAATTCCTTAATATGTTCAAAACCAAGTAATTTAGCATTAAGTGTTGAGACTAAGACATACCTGTGGGAAAGCGCATCTGCAACAACGTTTTCCTTACTTTATTTGTAATGAATGACATATGGAAACGTCTTTATAAATTCCACCCATCGAGCATGCCTCTTGGTAAGCTTTTGTTAGCCTTTAAGGTGTTTTAATGACTCATAATCAGTGTGAATCATGAACTCCTTAGGCCATAGGTAGTGTTGTCACATTTCTAACACCCAAACAAACTCTTACAACTCTTTATCATAAGTAGGGAGGTTACACCCAAACTAACGCTTACAACTCTATACCAATTACTAAGGCATCACACAATAAGGTAGTGTTGGTTAGCCCTTGCTTGATCATTTGAAACGCATTATTTTTTTCTTCTCCCCACTTGAATCCAATATCTTTTTTTATTACTTTGGCAATCAGTGTGGCCATTTTGCTAAAGTCTTTCAAAAACCGTTGATAGAACCTAGTGAGCCTATGAAAGCTTCTCACATTTCTTACGCTTATGGGACTTGACCAGTCTTGGATTGCATGTACCTTTTCCTCATCAACCTCTATACCTTGTGTACAAAAGGTACACGTTTTTCAGATTAGCAAACAACTTTTCTTTCCTAAGCACATATAAAACATATTTTAAATGTACTATATGTTCGTCCAAGTTTTTGCTACATATGAGGATATCATCAAAATAAGCAACACTAAAATTGCCAATAAAAGCTCCCAAAATATGATTCGTCTCATAAAAGTGGTCGGAGCATTAGTCAAACCAAAAAGCATGACTAACCATTCATACAAACCATATTTTGTTTCAAAGGAAATTTTCCATTCATCTCCTTTCATTCTAATATGATGATATCCACTTTTCAGATCAATTTTAGAAAATACATAAGACCCATGCAATTTATCAAGCATACCATCTGGCCTAGGAATGGGATGTCGATACTTTACTATTATGTTGTTGATGGGTCGACAGTCAACACACATAGACTCATGCTTTCTTTCACGTACCGTTTCTCCATTAATTTATTAACCTACCTTTGAAGTTCCTTTGTCTCCTCCGGATTACTCCTATAGGCTGGTTAATTTTGAATGGTTGCACTGGGCTGATACTTAATCCCTCAGATCGAAGGTAAACCATGTGGTGTTTCCTCAGGAAAGACATCCTTATATTCTTGCAAGAGAGAAGTAGTAGAACTAGGCAAAGTAGGGTCAAGTTCGTTAGTGTTTAAAAATGCCTCTTTGTACAAAAGTATAATCATTCGCTGATGTGAAAACAATGCTCTTTTTATCTAACTCACTCTTACGTAGAAATTCTTTTTTTTTTCCTCCGATTCTCTCTCATTTTTCTCGGCCTCTTTCTAATTGTCACTCTCTTTTTCTCTCTTTTTCTTTTGTTCACTCTCCTTCCTTTGATTGCTCTCTCCTTGTATGCTCACTTGGTCTCCATAAACCTGTTTTAGTGTGTAGTTTGTGATTTCTATTGCTATGGGTGTCAATGTGCAAGTGTACACAACAAGTAATATATTGATTAGTATTCAGATCATCTCCACAGGGATTGATGTTATCAGATTTGCTACAGCAACCTTAACAGTGCAGTTTTGTTCTAAATTAAACTAAAATAATTTATGAAACTAATAGGCTAATTAATATAAAATTGCAATAAAGAAAATTTTTCAAGTGAAACACAAGGATGCAACCAATGGGAATAGAGTAGTTGAGTGAATAAACTCACTTAATGGCATTGACTATTTTTCAATTATAGTACTGTTGCTACAACAACTACTATAGCACTGGGCATATCACCTATTGGATATATAAATGCAACCTAGCAGTGACCAATTGTTATGCCAACATTAAATATAACATTAAACAATTTCAGTTCTATTTACCCTACAAGGTGAATCCCTATGTCTAGTTCATCACTAATTTTAGATCAACCCACACTTAATTTGTAGTCTCAACTTCCCAAGAAAGTTCTAAAAAGATTTATGACAAACAAAACCTTGACCCAATGCTTAAGAAAACATGAACCAAAGGTATAGAGAATGATATTGACGCCACACTCAAGAAATAGATGAGAAGGTGAGTGATAAGTCTAAATTTAGAACGCCACAAGAATGCAAATTCTTAATAAGTTCACTAGTTCTCAAAAGAACCAAAGAAAGAATAATCTTTCAAATTCAAATAACATTAATCTCTAATATTATTACATAGCAAGGTTAAAAGAAACCCAAGATCCTAAAAATACAAATGGAAACATTGGAACAACCCTCCAAGTAGGTTTGTCAAAGGATATTTCAAAAGTCTTCACCAACCCACCATAATTAATGCTATCTTTGACAAACTTAATGCTAGCCTACTATAATTAATGCTATCATTGAAAAACTTAATGTTAGCCCACCATCATTGATGGTAGACTTACCTTACACATTGACAAACTTGAAACAAAACAAACAAATGAAGTTGAAAAACAAAGGAGTCGTTGAAAATCCCAAAGTCTAAACAAGCTGTAATGAATTGGTCATAACTCCTTCTAGAGAACTCCAAATCCAGTTTTGTAAAATTTATTGGAAAGCTAACTTAATTATCTTTCCAACAGTATATAGCTTGCACATTACTTATGGCTCAATCAATACAGTTTTTATTCCAAATTTGACCTTTCTGCATTTGATACAAATTGTGTATTTGGCTGCCCAATAACTTGATGTCTTGCATCTTGAATTGGATTTTCAATCCATATTTTCTCAATTAATCCATTTAAAGCAGCTTGCATCTTTTTGGCTCTTGCTCTTGTAATTGGGCCTCCATGAATGTACAAAGGATCACTTAAAGTTTTAATGGTATTCCCTTGATGGTTCTCATCAGGAAGCCTAATCTAAAAGCAAGTATTGTCTTAATTTGATCTACTAAGTCAGATCTTTTTGAGGCTCTTCCTTAGTTATTATCCACTAAATGGGTGATCAACCGAAATAGAGAATTAAAATAAACACAATTAAGACAAAATGCTATAGCAAACATAGAGCAACGAATATATGTCAGTCAAACATCCATTAAGATTGTTTATCACTCAACCACAATCAAATTTAGTTCATGATTTGTGATAAAACAGTAGATAAAATTATTTCAGCCATCGAATACATCCCCATAAATAAATAGAAAACAAGAAGACAAGATAAAGAGTTGAAGTTCGCTTAATCTTGCGATCTCTCTTTTGTTCACCGTGAATCCTGTATTGTAGCCGTCAAATCTTTCTTATTTTCTGTTTTTCTTTTGTTTTCCTCTGTGATTTTTCCTTAATGACGGCTCTCTCTTTCCTTTGCAAGTGTGCTCCTTTTATAACTCATAATTAGGGCAACCGAGAGTGTATGGCGTGTATCCTCCATTTTTGGAAACTTTGGATTGTAATCTTTTAGTGTTGCACGTGAAATCCAGTATGTCATTGCTCTAGGATTTCTACAGCAATGGCTACAAAATCCGTACTATTCCAGACTATTTCAATTTTTTGGTAGCCAAGTTCTTTCATTGTCTTTGCAAGTTTATTGCAGCAACATTCCTTCCTTAAAATTTGAGCTTTCAGTAACCTACAATTATGCATATAATCTAAGCACAAATTATTATAAAACAACTCAATTTATTAGAAATAGACTAAAATGGATGTTCATGCAAAATGTAGCTAAAATGCAATAAAAACATGTCTTTTACTCTCTAAATAATGTTGATTTAAGTCTAAAAGTGTCATGATAGTTCTCATTTCATAGAGTTATCAATGTTAATGGAACAAGAGTGATGTTGCATTGATTAAACACAAATGAATACTTGTTGGTGAAGCCATCATGCTTCACATGTCTATAGAATTGCCAAGGCCGCCTAAGTAACAAGTGTCCAGTCTGCATTGGTACTACATCATATGACACCTTATCTTCATATTTGCCAATCCAAAAAGTCACGTGTACTTGCTTATTCACTTTCACCTCACCACTGTTATTCAACTACTATAGTTTATACGGCTGTGGATGTTTAAGTGTCGGAAGCCGTAACTTCTCCACCATGATAGTACTAAGTTCCTCCATCAATAATCATAATACATATTTTTTCTTGAACATAGTACCTTGTATGGAATATGTTTTCCCATTGTACTACTTCATCTTCTTTTACTTGCACACTCAAAGCTCTCTTAGCTACTAAAGTTAGTTCTCTAGGGGCTATATACTCTTCATCTTCAATATCCTCCAATGGTGGCATCTCATTTTCTTCTGCTTTATTTTCAGTTACAATCTCACGATTGTCCCACAACACCATAACTCTTTTATTCACACATTCACTTGCTATGTGTTCCCTTGACATTTAAAACACTAAATGTCATGATTCCTAGTAGTGGAAGTCACGACGTTACCTCGTGAGTTGTGCTTAGAGGGCTCGGATCTCAACTTAGGTGTAGTAGATGCTTGTGACCTCTCGTTTTGCTTCACAAGGCTCAATTTCCAAGGAGTGAAACTCGAGCTTGTGGCTGCACAGGTGTTACCTTTCCTCTTGAGTTGCTGCTCAATCTTGATGGCTTTATGGACCTTCTTTATCCTCCTCCACATTTGCTCTAATCATGGTAATCACCATTTCTTTATAAAAATCCTCCATGCTTCGGTTAGCTGCGTAAGACTTTGTAATTTTTTGTATAGGTCTCGATAGTAGTGGTAAGGTACAAAACGCCTTTTCATCAATGTTTTCCTTTCATCCCACTAAGTAATAGACGAGTCAAAAAACTCAATCACAACCAATTTTTTTTTTTTTTGCTTATGAATAGTTGTGGTAATCAAATACGAACCCCATTTTCTTCTTCCATTCAAGGTATGCTTCCGGGTCGGATTTACCTTGAAAAGATGGGATCTTCATCATTATGCCACTCAAACCATCATCCTTATTCCTAGCTCTTCTACCCCGTCCATCTCTCCTATAACTACCCACTAGACCCTCCTCTTCATCTTACTCATCCCTATAATGGTCATAAATCTCTCCTCTAGCTGGAGCTCTCTCCCTCTTACATGCTTGGGGAACAGGTTGTGGCTATCCCGCACGTGTGTTTTGTAACACTCCACTAAAATATTTATTTAAAATGTTTAAAACATGGTTACTTTTAATATAAATACGAATTCTAAAAGTTTAATGCAACAATTCCTATCATAGTAATTCTCACTCGGTTCTTGTCAAACAAACCAATATTAAGATTCTAGCAGTAATTCACAAAGATTACACCAAGGAGACTTAGATTTCAAAAGCAAGATACAATGCATACGTACGATCAGGATTTGGGAGAATAAATTACCAAAATTTTGGGCAAAAATTTCCACCTATGGGGTAAAACCAATTGTTTCTTTGTCCCCCTCCCCCCTTTTTGGATCCTTTCTTTTAGTACAAATTGGTATGGAAGACTAATGAAAATAAAAAATTAAAGTAAGATTCATAACTCAAGATGCAGCAAAGACATGCTTTAAAGATGGATCATTGAATCCATTCAGTTTGTAATAAAGCATGCTCATCCTTTTGTAATGCATTTCCAGGTGATGTCGTTTAAGAGAACAACATTTCATCTAGTGATATTCTTTTCGAGATGCTTCAGTTGATGCTGCTGGTTCTCCAATAAACTGCTCATATATGACTACAAGAGCTATAGGAATTGTGGTTTGAATCAATTGGAGTTGTCTGTATTCTCCTATACTTTCAAACCAATCTCGTAATGATCCAGTAAATCTGGAACAAAACTCATGGAGAACATTCTGAGATTGTGCATGAGGCCTTGTCATTTGCACATCAATCCATGTAGTAAATTCTTGATGTTGGGCCTACCATTTGTGACGAGGGATGTCATCAAATGTAAACCATGGTGAAGAAGATGGTTTGAAAGAATTTTAAGAAACCGGGGGAACTGGTGGAACTGGTTCTGTTTGGGAGCCTTGGTCAGCATTATCATCATTAGAAGATTTATTGACAACAGGAGTAGATGTACTAGGATTTTCTATTTTTGTGGCCATTAGAAGACCAGAAATGTCTGCATATTGGGACTCTGAGTCTGAAGAAGTTTGTTCAGATGAGCTGAGAGTATCAGTGGAGGGTAAACTTTCGTCTGAGGTTGAACCTGAATCATTGTTTTGGGACTTAATCTGCTGATAATGGTATTGGTAAGCTGAAGCTTTGTCTTTCTTTGGAGGCTCAAGAGTTGCTTTTGGAGAGTCTTCTGGAACTTGAAGATCTTCCTTGGGTAAAGGTTTTGAGATTTTGACTTTTGATTTGGGTTTTCTTGGTGAGGTAGGCTTTGACGGTGGAACTGAAGGAATATTTGGGTTTGTGGAATGGAGATGAGAAAGACCAAAGAAGTGGTCGTAAGTTGACTATTTAGGAGGGTTGTAAAAAGGCTGATATGATGTGAATAGTGGTGCTGGTATAGGTATGGACTGTGTTTTGGTGAAAAAGGAAGGTTGTGCTTTGTCAGCATCAATTCTGGCTAATTCGGCTTTCAACTGTCTGATCTCTGCTTCTTTCTTATTGAATTCTGGACCCCAAATACAATTGTTAATCATTGTTCTAAGATCGATATCCAATCCAGAGATTCAATTCTGCAGATTTGAATAAATTTGTTCAAGCCGGGCATTAATTGTGTCCACCTTTGTTTCTGTTTGTGACACCTGTGCTGCCACTTTGTCAATCTTTTTACCAAGATGGTGGAGAGCCTAATTTTGAGCACTGGCATTTTGGGTTTGCCAATTTAGCACTGCCTCATACTGCTTCAGTGCTTCTGGTGCTCCAGAGGTTGTGATTGGTGATTGGACATAGGGTTGAGAAACAACTTTGGATTGGGGGTCTATGTATCTTTCGAGTGGAGGAAATGATTCCTGGTATGATTGGCTAGAAGATGAGAACATCAAGCATGACTTGATTTGTGGTTGGGTAGGGACAGGCTTAGATGAGCACTCTTTTTCTATTTTGCTGAGTGTTTGCTTGTAGATGGGTAAAGGTTGATCTAACTCTGGATCATCCAGTGGTCCTGAAGGATAGGGCCGACACGGAGCTTTAGGAATAGAAGGCTTTTTCTTTATTCTTCTCCATCTTTTCATGATTTCAAAGTCTTCATCATCATATGTGTCATCCAAGCAGGGACAATCTGGATTACACATATGGGCTTTTGGTACATCCCATAAGAAATGACAGTATTTTCTCACAACGTTCACCCTCTTTGAAGGCCATGAGTGCCGAGTTTTCGGGTGGTATCGTGAGAAACTATTTTCACCTATGATTTCGGATTTGGTATTAACTGGATAAGTGTATATCGGCTGGAAACCATAACTTGCGGGCTACTGGCCCTAAGAACAGACTTCGTTCTGTTATAGATCTGGTGCTTTCTGATGCACAAGATCCTTAGGCTTAAGACAAGTGCAGAGCATACTCAGTTTAGAAAATTTGAGGTGAACGTATCATTTTTAACTCAAATAATTTTTTGATTCCTAGAAGAGAGAGAGAGGTTTAGGGAAACATAATGTATAAAACTTAAGCTTTTGTTTTCAGATTGGCTCCCCTTTACAACTGAGATCAAAGGTGCCTTATATAGAGGATCATTGAGAACATGACCTCTCGAATGATCATATCACATAGCACACCTTTTGGGAAAGCAAAACATGCTGATAAGGACTTTTACAAAGGTAAAGCATACCTACAAGGACTTTAACAAAAGTAAAGCATACTGACAAAGACTTTAACAAAAGACAAATGGGAGTCACATGGGTTATTGCATCAAAAGCTGTGTGAGAGCGACAAAGTGTCATTATGGAGTGGATGGATAGCGCGATGGTGACACGTCTCCTGTTTTTGTCTCATATTGTTGCTTGTGCCGACGCCTCTGTCTTTGGTCGAGATACGCCTCAGCTTGCTGATACTTTTCTTCATCAGCTTCAAACATGTGCTGTGAGGTAGGTGCAGCAGGAGAGTCTGGGTTGGTGACAGTATAATGGGGAGTCTCAGTATGGAGAAGGGACTGAAAGTCTTCCCATGGGTCCTGAGCGTCTTGGAATAAGACATTCGTGTAGTCAGGACGTTGTTCCATGACAAGGATTCCTTGAGGACTTGAACTTGAAACTGGAGTACAGCCTTGTGTTTTTGGAATTATTTCAAGGGGTGTGATGGTCCAATGGAGATGTGGTGAATATTTGTGGCAGGTGGAGGAACATTGTTAAGTTCCATGAGATAGGCTTTGAGAACGGAGGTGACCGCTGTATCATGGATGAAGGTATAGGGATGAGGGTAAGTTTTCCATTCATATGCCATGTCCTGTGTCCAATAGTCTCGTGTTTCTGGATGTTGAAAATAAGGCCTGTGGACGTTGAAGGCTGTAGTCCACATGTTAGCTTCTTGTTCTGGCATTTTGTCTAATCCGTGAAAGGTATACAAATGGTGGAGTTGCTAGCGCCACCAAGTGAGGGGAGAATACCATTCAAAAAGAGTCCATAGAAGGTCTGGGGAGAACTCTGGAGTGGTAAGGTGAGTCAGGACTGGTTTGATGGGAAAAACTAACTTTGTAGCATACAAGGTGGTGAGACACCACATATACCAAAGCTCATCTTCGGAGATGGATAGAGAGGACAGAGTGAGGCCTGTGAGAAATAGGTGCTTCATGCAAAGATTAGGAAATCGGTCAGGTTTTTTAGTCTGACATTAAAGAAAAACCGGTAAAGAAACTTCTTTGTAAAATCTTGCAATTGGTAAGCCGATTGGAAAGAGATGTTCGTGGGGAAATTTCTTTGGTTGAGAACTTTGAAAGGAAGTTGGCGATTCATGGCTATAACTGGAATGGTTTGAATCGAGGAGATGAGTGCGGGTTTATTTATAGCTGGACAGGTGAGAAATTCTGGAATGAGGTTTTGGTTGCCTTTTATGTGTTGAACAGTGAAATCATATTTAGCAAACTAGGTTTTGAGGCTGAGTAATTGCTTGTCAGGTAGCAATTTGTTCTTGAAGTCAAAGATGTGGGGAAAAGAAGAGTTATCCATGTTGATAAGGAATTTGTGGCTAATGAGATGGAATTCAAATTTTTTAATTCCGTATTTGACTGCCAAAATCTCTTTGTAGATCACATGGTAGTTCTTTTCAGAGTCTTTGAACTGTCTGCTTGCATGTGCACATAAATGACGCACGCCATTGATGTCTTCAAGGACAATGGCACTCCAATAATCATCGCTGGCATCAGTCTGGAGGATACGTTGTCCACTTGTGGGAATTCGGAGTGGAGGAGGTGATTGTGCTATCACCTTTAGCTGTTTGACAGCTTCTGTCTGAGCAGGGCCCAATGGAGGGCACTGTTTTTTTAGCATGCATGACAGCTGGTTGGTGTGGATTGCAACTTTTGGAATAAAATCACGGACATAATTAATAATCCCGAAGAATTGTTGTATCTGCTTCCTGTTGAGATGTGTGTTCGAAAACTTTAATAATTCGATTGCAATATGGGGACCAGGCTGATACTGGCCGTCTTTAATCACCATGCCAAGAAAGTCAATTGATTCCTTTCCTATGTTGCTTTTGTTTTCGGAAAGCATGATGCCATGTGCCTGCACAATGTGAAAGAAATCCAAAAGGAGCTTCTGGTGGCTCTCATGGTCAGAAGAAAATAACAAGATGTCGTCAATGTAGACCAATGCATGATGGAGAATAGGACTAAAGATTTTTGTCATGGCTTTTTGAAATAAGGAGGGGGCAATTTTAAGACCAAAAGGCATAATAGTCCATTGGTAATGGGCATCAGGAATGCAAAATGCAGTTTTGTGACGGTCAACTGGTGAAATACCAAGTTGCCAAAAACCAGCTTTTAAATCAAACTTAGAGAAGATACGAGCCCCTTAAAGATGAACAAACAGGGTCTGGATTTTTGAAAGGGGAAACTTATCATCTTTAAGAAAAGAATTGAGTGGCTGGTAATCAATGACTAATCTCTTTTTTCCACGAACTAATTCAGATCGTTTTTCAACATAAAAGGCTTGACAAGCCCAATCTGAATCAGTAGACTCAATAAGACCTTGTTGAAGTAACTAAGAACATTCTTGCTTAGCAAGCAAGAGAGCTGAAGGAGACATACCCGGGTGTGAGGCTTTTGTAGGGTTTATGTCTTCGTTGAGTTTAAAAGGAAGGTGAATGAAAAATTGTTCATTTTTCCAAAGAGGTGCAGGATGATGGAACTGTGAATGGTTTTCTGGACAAAACTCTAAGAGCTTTTGTGAGATTTGACTGTATGGAGATTGTGTTTCAGAAAGTGTATACAGACGTAGTGTATCTGTATAAGGCAAGAACATCTGTTTATAGCGAACTCCAGAATTAGTGAGGAATAGGTTTTTAACTAAATGAAGAATGTCAAAACCCATAAGTAAATCTTTATCTAGAAGTTTGGAGGCTATAATCTTTTTCCAAATTATACAATTCGGAAAGAATTGAATACCAATAGGTTTTTTGGTAATCAAAGTGGTTTCAAAGATTTCACCATTAACTGCCCGGAAGAGCTTGGAATGATGTTCCCAACAGTCAGAGGGGAGAACAGAAGGATCAATCATACTGGTATCCACACTAGTGTCAAGAAACCCAATGACAGGAATAGGTTTATGGAATTTGGAAGGAAGGATGGACATCTTGAGAGAAGGTCTAGGAATAGTGGAAACATGATTAACAGTCTAGACTGTAGAGATGACTGAAATATCTTCAGAATCTGAAGAGTCTGCGATAAGAAAAGCAGTTTGATCATCTTGGGCTGACTGTTTGGAAAAATTTGATTCGACATCCTCATTCTCAGATAACAGGGAAGAATGTTGAAGATGTTGGATAAGACGAACAGCTTTGGCCGATTTGTGAGGACAATTTCGGGCAAAGTGACCGCGTTTCTTGTAGATGAAACAACAGTAGGATTTTTTCTTTCAGTACTGAGAAACATCTTTCTTTCGGAAATACCGAAAAGGTTTTTTGGAGGATGATTTTCTGTGGAAGTGTTTCTGAAAATGTTTTTTTCTTTTTAGTCGAACAAACACACTTCTTTTCATCTTTACACTCCATCTTGAGATGAGGTTTTTTACAAGCTTCAGAGAAGGGTTTTTTGTCTTCCATGAGATCTTTGAAGAATTCTTTCTGTTCACAGATCTTATCAAGAGATAGCATGGCTATTTGAAAAATCTTTCCCAGAGAGATATCAGCTATGTTCAGATTTGTGGCTGTGAGTTTTCTTTAAAGATCGGGTTGTAACTCAGGAGGAAGAGAGGCAATGAAGACATGTTTAAGAGATGGCTCATTGAACCCATTTAGTTTGTAGAATAGAATACTCATTCTTTTGTAATGAGCATCCAGAAGATGTCTTTTAAGAGAACATCATTTCATTTGATGGTATTCTTTTCTGTTTGCTTCAGTGGAAGCAATTTTTGAAGGACAACATTTGTCCATGAGGTTTCTAAAAACGTAACTTTTGCACAGTAAAATTAAAACGGATGGCGGAAGCTCTAGAAACCTCGGATCGGCTTCATTCAAAGACGAAAATCAAGAGGAAAGATTGAAGTTTAATTACGTCACTTGTAGTTTCAAAAATGACTTCGTGAAGTAGGAGAAAATGACTGAAAACAGCAAGCTACGAACACTGTCCAGAAAATAGAGCTCTGCACGAACAGCTTCTATTTTGCCACGATCTGAGATCCTTAAAGCACCCCAATTGTGATGCCTCTAGTTAGTCCACACTTAGAAATGTTCTAGGAGTTCATAGGATTTGGAATCTCGAAATTTAGTTTAGAAATGAGAGAGATAATGAAGAAACATGAATGCTAGTTCATGATGATTCATTCCACCAAATAAAGCCACCATTATCTCCAATAATGGCACCAAACATTATCATGTGCTAGACCCACCCACTTAGCCATTATTTATTGAAAGTGATCTTATCACTTCAATAAATTATTTAATCAAATAAATAAATAGCTAAATTAATTAATTTCGAAAATTAATTTAATCACTGGTATGGTATCAGAGCCATACCAGTCCTTGAAACGTTTCTGTTTTCAAAACCTTTTATCTTCATGCTCAAAATGGTATAATTTAAGTCTTTTTCTGTTTTGATCTTTCGTCTTCAGGCGCAGAGAGAGAACTTCTCATTCATGGCTTCCACTTCATCTTCCACTCCTGTTACTCTTTCTTTACCCAAATCTTACACTTCTCATACTGCCAATAAGATCAAAAACCTTGTTGAATATTCCTACATCCCTGAATCTGCCCAAATTAGTGAGTCCTTCTACCCTCTTATCAGCCCTTATCAGTTGTACAAACGGCCTAGCTCCTTTACCCGCAGTATACGTACCAGACGCCCTCACCCTAAAGAATATATCCAATCTTCACGCCTGGATCAGTGTGCTCTTCAAGCCACCTCTATTGAGCAATATGTCACTCTGGAGATTCCCTCCGAGTTGCTTTCCAACTTGAAACAAGAAGGTTATACTCATCTTCATCTTGGAGGCATCAGATTAATCCTTACCCTTCATGGAAGAAAAGGATTACCGGTTACAGCTCGCCTTGCCATGCTTGATACCCGGTTTAAACAGTACCAAGATGCTGTTATTGGCACTGTCCTCACAACTCTTCATGCAGGCTGTGTTTTACTCACCTTTTATCCAAACTTTAACCTTTCTCTCCAAGACCCCAATTTGCCCACAACCTTAAAAGTCCAAGTTCAGATCCAAGGTGCTGAACAAATTTCTTCTGCCAAAATTGCCACCCTACACCACCAATTGGTTTATAGGCTTCAAAATCATGCCTTAGATCTCCCCACTTCAGAACACCATTTTGATACCCTCATGGTATTAGCCGAATCTGACCAGATCCCAACCATAATCCAAATCCCAAGACAAATTCCTCGTCATGAGTTCATCAAGCTTATGCCTCTTGAATGGATTTCCAACTATGAACAGTTCCATAACAATACAACTCCAATTCAGACATCTGAAAGCATGTTTGAAAGACGCCAAGATGGAACAGTCTGAATGACTTTTAAACCTCCTCCAAGTGCTCTGCAAGAGCCTCCTCGGCTCTCCTTTACCTATTCTTCAATGATCACAGCTGTTCTGACTGCCCAAGAAGCCCTGCCCATTACAGAATTCAATTCTGACGGCTACCCTTTATATCCAGCAAAGCAAGATGGACATTTCTTATGGGATGTCCCAGGCTCAGGCATGTGTGACCAAAATTGTCCCTGCTGGGATGATTGGGAAGAGGATGATGATTATGCCACCACAAGAAAAAAGAAAGGCAAAAAGAAAAAATCTCTAGTTTCCTGCCACTCCTATGATCCCAAACCACCACAAGATCCTCCACTTCCACCAGCTCCATTACCCTTTTACAAAAAGGAACTCAAATGGATTGCAAAGCATTGCAAATCTGAGACTCCATCACCATTCCCACTTCCAACACCACCATTAGCTTGTATTATGTTTTCATCTACTTCTTCAGACTACTCTTCTTCTTTTCCTCCTTTAGACACTCACACAGATTCCCAACGAAATGTGGTGTCCAAACCTTTTGTCCCTTCACCAATTACCTCATCTGGCCACTTTGAACCTCCTAAACCTTTTGAATCAGTCCTCAATTGGCAAACCCAAAATGCCAGAGCACAGAATGATACTTTGTTGAATATCAATTCCAAAGTTGACAAAATCAATTTGCGAACTGAACAACTTGAGACAAAAGTTGACTCCATCGCTGCACAGATGCAGCAGATCCACCACAATCTCCAGTCTAGAATTGCTCAACTCAATTCTGAGTTACGAACTATGCTTGCCCAACGCTACTATGGCCCAGAATTTGACCAAAAAGAAAGGGAAATCAGATGCTTAAAAGCTGAGCTTGATCAGATTGAATCTGAAAAACAGAGACCTACCCTTTTTACCACATCGCCTCATATCCCTTCCATCGGTCCAACTTATCATCCATTTGCCTCTATGCTTTCCCCTATCCGACAGTATGATCCTTCCAATTTATTTGGTATGACTCATACCCTTTTTCGGGATAATCCATTGCCACCACCGCCTAAACCTAAACCAAAGCCTAAACCACAACCGCGACCCGTCACAATTCATCAGTCATCCATTTCTATCTCTGGCCAACAATCCCATGGTTCTACGCCGGCATCACCGCCCGCTCCTCCATCAGCACCCTTATCCCAACTTCCTACCCAACCCAAGGATAAAGAACCCATGCACCAGTTCAGTGCCCACACAATCGACTATTCACCTACCACCGATGACCAAACTTCTGATTCCAATCTAGTCGTTTCAGATAGCCATATTGATTCTGACACAGAATCTTCAGTATCCACTAGTGATTCTGAAAAGTCCTATGCTGATATCACCAGAATCTTGATGGCCCAGTCTGATCAACCTACTCAAGGCCAAACCTCTCATACAGAACCATATGTTGATATTCCCTCTGAAGTTGAAGAAGAAATGCCTGAATCTTCTGCTACAAACCAACCCCCTCCAGCTCAAGCCCAGACCGGCTCTACAAGCCAAAAATCGTCGAATGGTCCATGGTTCACATTTAATGATCTCCCATCTCACAAATGGCGTGACCGACTTAATGAAATGTCCGCCTAGATTGACCTCCAAAATGCTATGGCCAGGAGCCACAACTCAATCAGTCCTTAGAGAATTTGCTACTCATTTCACGGGAGCTCTAAGAGATTGGTTTGATTCTCTAGGGCACTATCGCCAATTACAGTTTGTTGATTTACTAGAAGTCTCAAGTGCTCTTGCGGTCCTCCATGATCAATTTCTTGGAGACATTTCTGTAGTTTTTGAAGCTGCACGACGAGACTATCTCAATATGAAATGTTGTTCACTCAATGCCAAGGATCTTGACTTCCATTATAAACGAATGTCCCTGCTGTTCTATAAGCTTAATGGATTCAATGAGCCGACATTAAAGCATGTCTTTCTGGCCTCCCTTCCAGAAGAACTCCAACCAGACATCCAGAGGCAACTCACCGCATCCAATCTTATTCTTGATAACATCTCTCTCGGCAAAATCTTTTAGCTTGCCAAAACTTGTCTTGACAAACTTTGCGAGCAGAAACAGTTTTTCAAAGAACTGTTGAAAGATAAAGAACCCTTCCGGAGTACTTGTAAAAAGTCTTATTTGCAGATCAAATGTCAGAAGAAAAAAGATTGTGATTGCAGTTCTAAGAAGAAAAGGCATTTTAGGAAATTCAAAAATCCAGACCATTCATCCAAACCTCGCAGATCCAGAAAGCCTTACAGATTCTTCCGAAAGAAGTCATCTTCTTCCAGAGACTTTAAACGGAGAAAATCGAGCAGATGTTTCATCTGCAAGCGAAAAGGTCATTTTGCAAAAGATTGTCCCAACAAACGAGAAAAATCTATTCGGCTAGTTGAGCATCTTCAAGCCATTACAGATTATTCTCCAGAGAAGGACGATCTAGAATTCTATTTCTCTGAACAAGATGAACCTAATGATGAAACTGTGTTCGCACTGTAAAATTCCTTTGATGATTCAGACAGTGATTAGTCCCAAGTGATTTTCCACCAACAGCTACTGTCCCTTGACACTACTGTTCCTATACCTTCCATCAAACTCCAGATCTTGCCCTCAAAATTCCAAAGGCCTGTTCCAGCCATTGGTCTCATAGACACTGGTGCCCAACGCAGCATGTTAAACCCACATATTCTTCCAACAGAATACTGGATAGAATATGAAGAACATTTCAAAGCTGTCAATGGCAAACTATTCACCACCTCTCTGATTACCAAAAAACCCATTGGTATTCAAATTTTCCCCAATTGTGTCATTTGGACCAAAGTTATCGGTTCAACCCTTCCTAATAAGGATATCTTGTTAGGTTTTGACATCCTTCACTAGATCAAACACCTCCAAATCATTCCCACTGGAATTCGAGTCAAGTCCATGTTCAAACCTTTCACAGACATTTTGAAACTCTACAATCTGTCTGACACTCCCCAGTCCTACCAGGATATTTCAACCAAACTTTTGAGTTTTTGTCCCGAGTCCCATTCTGAGTTCACCCATCCAAACCCATTGTGGAAAAATAAGTCTTTCTTCATTAAGTTACCTTTCAAACTCAATGAAGATATTAACCCCACCAAAGCTACTCATCCAGGAATGAGTTCTTCTGACTTACTCCTAGCCCAACAGGAATGTTCCCAATTGTTAGCCCAATGTTTAATTGAGCCCACGAATTCTCAATGGGCTTGCCAAGCCTTTTATGTTGAAAAGCATTATGAAATTGTTCGAGGAAAGAAACGCCTAGTCATTGACTACCAGCCATTAAACATGTTTTTGCAAGATGACAAGTTTCCCTTGCCCCGTAGACAAAGCATGTTTACTTTTCTCAAAAATGCCCAGATCTTTTCAAAATTTGATTTAAAATCAGGTTTTTGGCAATTAGGCATTGAACCCTCTGAGCGTTACAAAACTGCTTTTTGTATCCCAAATGCCCATTTCCAATGGACAGTCCTACCTTTTGGCCTTAAAACTGCCCCATCCATTTTCCAAAAATCCATGGTCAATATCTTTCAGCCTATTCTGCATCATGCATTGATTTACATTGATGATATCTTGCTTTTTTCAGGATCACATGATGAACATCGCCAGCTGTTAACTCAATTCTATGATATTGTCCAAAGTCATGGAATCATGTTATCGGCCAAGAAAAGCACCATTGCTACAAACAATATTGAATTTCTTGGTATGATCATAAAAGACGGCCATTATCAGCTAGGAAAACACATTGCCCAAGAATTGCTTCACTTTCTAGATCAGTAACTTTCCAAAAAGCAAGTTCAACAGTTTATCGGCATTATCAATTACATCTGTGATTTCATCCCACATGTGGACCACTACACTCATCACCTTTCGGCTTTATTGAAAAAGAAGCCCCCATAGTGGAATGCTGACCACACAACTGCTGTCACTACGCTCAAGCAAATTGCGCAAAATCCGCCTCCTTTAAAGTTGATTACTGTTTGAAAGCGCATATTGCAGACAGACGCAAGTGATGAATCATGGGGTGCCATCCTCCTCAAAAAAATCAATGGAAAAGAACACTTTATCGCTTATGCTGGTGGACAATTTTCTGACACACAGAAGCATTACCATAGCGTGTTCAAAGAAATCTTAGCGGTAAAAAATGGAATCAAAAAGTTTGAGTATCATCTAATTGGACACCATTTTCTCATCCGAATGGACAGTTCATCCTTCCCCAATATTCTCAATTTCAAAGGTAAAATTGTTCCCGAAAAAATGTTACTCAGATTAAAAGATTGGTTTTCCAAATATGATTTTTCGGTCCAGCACATAAAGGGATCCCAGAACCTCATCCCTGATATGCTATCCAGACTCTCAAAACCAGAAAAACCTCTCACCCTGTTTTCCACTACATACCATTTTCCGATCATCTCCATGGCTACATCACTACCCCCAGAAGCTCTCACCAAGAAAACTTTTCCCTTTGACAAAAAATTTTCTTCTGTCTTTGCTATCCAAGAGTTTGCCAAGAAAGCTCTCTTTCGCTTCTTCATGAAAGCATACCTTGTCACATAACCCTTTCCTTTTTCCACCTTCCATCCAGAAAATCTGTTTCTTACAGGTCTAACCCTTGATCCATCTAGAGATACCACTGAAGATGTGTTATGGTACATCTGGTGCCTAACAGTCCTTTATGCCACCAAGTTAGTCTTACCAATTACTCCTACGTTGGAACATCTCCTTAATCCAGACAAAGCCACCTCTCTTACCTGGACATTACTTGAATGGTTTTCCCCCATCCCATGGTGGAGAAAGAAGCTACAACAACTGTCAGAAATCTACAATCTTGAACGTATGCCTGCCTTTGAAGCACAACTATTCACATCAGTATTTATCATTCACAGGCCATACTTCCAGCATCTCGATACAAATCTTTTTTGGACTCAAGACCAGGTATATGAATGGTTTACTGCCCCCCACCCAGCTGTCATTAACAATGAAATCCAATCAACCTGCACAATTATCTTTATCAATTAAACCACCAAACTCCTCCACACAAAGACATCTTCCACACCTCCTTAGGTCTACAACATGATCTCATCATGATCCCCACTCCATCTGCCATATCTAAACCAAAGTCCACAAGCATCATCATTAAAGAAGAAAAACCAGACTACACTGACTTCGTTTACGAAGATTCACAAGACCCATGGGAAGAATTCCTTCCCCTCAGCCAACATCTCCAACAGTTTCCACAACCAACCATGTATGACCCAGGATCATCATCTCAACCCTCCAAAGTTGACAAGGCCACTCAAATGCCAAGTCCCAAGTCCCAGTCATCACCCTCCAAACTAGGATACCAGAGAGAATGTCCTTATCCACCTTGCCGTGGTCCCCACTGTAAGCATCCAAAGCTCTCCAAAACCTTTTTCCCACCAACCTCTCGTGACATTGATCCCATCTGAAGATGACTACATGAATCTCCGCTCTCTATAAAGTAGTTTGTCTTGTTGTAATAATTATGTTTCACTTTATGCTTTTGTCTTGTATAATTTTACTTTGTCACTTTGTAATAATTAAAGTCGTGTCATGATGTATCTTTTACTTTTGCTTTTGTAAAAGATAGGGGTCTTGTCCTATCTTCCCGAGAATTCTCCTATATAAAGAGTTCTCCCCTCCCTTGTAAGATAGAGAAGTTTTCCAAGAAATAAACTCTCGTGTGTTTTCATAAAACCATGAATTTCTAAACTCTCTTCTCTCTCTCTGCAAATAAAGCTCTAAAGAAAGAAAAGGAATAAAGAATTGAATTTGTTCATTTTGAAAACTTAAGTTTGCTCTACACTTGCCTTTTACAAGGATCCTGTGCATCAGAAAACTTTTGATCATTTCTTATCTGGTTTGGTACCCTGTTTTAGACTAATAGAAAGTCTGTTTTGGGTTGTATAACCCGAGATGAAAATGTTTCAAAGTTTTTGATCTCAGAGGTATATCGACTGGAAACCCGAACTTGCGGACTACTGGTCCAAATCAAATGGTTAAATGTGGGCTTCTTTTGTATCATGTTCTAATGCTTTCTCTTAATCCATATTAGATCCAATAAAAGCCCAAAATTCTAAACCCAAAATTGGTCTAGAAGTCCATAATCATATATGAACCGGAACATGTCCAAAATGGTCATTTTACGTGCTCGATATTACATAATGTTTAATTGAGGATTTATCAAATTTATTTTGTTCCTTAAACTATTTATGGAACATCTAAATTTCTATCTTAAATCATATTTAAGATATATTTATATATATATTCATTCTCAATGAATTATAATATAAATATTGATTTTCCTAAAATTAGGAAATTTAACTTCTCATTTTCTAGTAACTCCTTTTTCATTTCTATTTGTTGTGTGACCTTTTAGGTTCTTAGTTATAAGGTAGTAGAACTATTTTAATGATAACTCTTTATTCATTAAATGATGCTAAACTCTTTAGTCATCAATTAGAACTTTTCTAATGACCTTAAGATGCATTGCTAATACGCTTTACCAATATTAATCTTAAGGTTTCTACAAGTCATGAGTGACACCTAGCAGTATATCACAACTATCCAAATAACAAGAATTTTTGGATCTATAGAACCTATTCCATTGTATCTCTATGTCTTGGTCTCTTCATCATCCATGTCCGGAGAAAAGCACGGCTTATGGTTTATTATGTTAAGCAGTTATGCTTTATCTCAAAATAAATCTAAATGAACTTGGCATGAAAATATAATTTGAACTCCTTCAAATATATTTCACCTTGGCCAAGGATTTCTCATGCCAATTCATATTATCTCATAGGGACATCCTTTTTGTATATTACAAAGTGATGAATTCCATATTGGCCATACACTTGTCTTCATACATAGCCAACCATGACAGCTATTGCTAGATCTCTTCCTTGATTAGGAATCAATCATTATGCTTTCACATATCAGAGATGTCTATGTATAAGACATCTGTTATGCCTCAGGTCTAAAGACCATTACTAAACATAGTGTCTATTACAATGTATAATAAGCCATTAACACTCAAAACCATATGGCTTACTATATTTGGTCAAGTTCAGTAAACTCGTTCTCTCAACAAGTACCTATGTGTTTGACTTGACATCTCATGTCAATGATATGAAACTCACCATCCATTTTAGTATCACATACCATAAGGAGTCATAACACATACTAGTGTTTATAGGAATTTATAATGTCCAATCATAAATCACCACTAGGAACTATTTTAGAAGTATAGTACAAAGGATGCACATTTCATATTCTCGACAAACTCGAGAATGTGTTCCTTAACTATTTTACTTCTTGGACTATATTCATTGAATTAAATTTATGAATGTTGATAACTTTGCCATTTTATAAATATCAAAATGCTATTCAAATACAATAATTCCATAAACAAACAAACACCATTCGATTGACCTTTAGGGCATATTACTAACAATTTTTTCACCGATGAATTGCTCATGAATAATATTGAGGGCTGTACTAATCAGAGATTCCATGAATTGGAGCTGTCTGTATTCTCCTAAGCTTTCTAGCCAGTCTCATAAAGAACCCGTGGAGTGGGCCATGAATTCACGAAGAATGGCTTGAGGTTGAGCATTAGGCTTGGTACCTTGAAGATCAATCTAAGCAGTAAATTCTTGAAGTCTAGCAGCCCATTTATGACGGGGAATGTCATCAAATGTAAACCAAGATGCTGAAGATGGTTTTGTTGAGTGGTCATGAACTGGTGGTGGTACTGGGTCTGTTTGAGAAGCTTGGTCAGAAGGATTGTCATCAACAATGGGTGTTGAAGTAGAGGTACTTGGATCTGTAGTTTCAGTGGCCATTAATATGCCTATAATGTCAGCATATTTAGACTCAGAGTCAGTGGAGGTTTGTGATGTGTCATAGGATGAAGATGAAGATGAGTTATTTGTTCCAGGCTCAGAAGAGTCAGAGGAATCTGAGGATTCGGTCTAGACAGTATGATAATGGTACTGGTCCATTGGGCTTTTATCTTTTTTAAGAGGCTCGGGAATGTCTTGTGGTGATTCTTCTGGAGGGATTGTAGAGGTAGAGGAGGAGGAAGTAGCCTTTGGACGTGGTTCAGAGATTTTGGGTGAAGATGGTTGAGGAGTTGGTTGAAGGTGGAAGAAACCAAAGAACTGATTATAAACAGGTTGTTGAGGTCGGGATGGTGTGTAGAAAGATGCATAGGTGTCAAAGATTGGAGGAGATACTGGTGTAGGTTGTGGTTGAGTAAAAAGGGAAGGTCGAGTCTTTTCAGCATCAATTCTTGACAATTCAGCTTTAAGCTTTCTGATTTCAGCTTCTTTTTTATTGAACTCTGGACCCCAGATGTGGTTATTGATCATTTGTCTGAGATCGGCGTCTAGTTCAGAAATCCGATCTTGAAGATGTATATACATCTGATCTAAACGACTGCTGATTGAATCAACTTTAGTTTCAGCCTAGGAGACTTGAGTGGCAACACGGTCAATTTTCTTACCAAGTTGGTGAAGAGTATGATTTGGAGCATTGGCATTTTTGGTTTGCCAATTCAAAATAGCTTTATACTGTTTTGGTTCTTCAGGTTGCCCAGAGGCTGTAATTGGAGATTGAACAAAAGGTTTTGAGGTGACCCGGGTTTGTGTGTCTATCTGTTTTTCAAGTGGAGGAAATGATTCCTCATAGGAATGACTTGAAATCATAAGACATGATCTGATTGGTGGAATAGGAGGTTTGGGATTTGGTGGAGGTTGTGGAGCAAAGGATTTGCAAGATGGTGGTGGATAAGAAGGTTTCTTCTTCTTCTTTTTCTTTCTCTACATAACTTCCAATTCTTCATTAATATGAAATGACCATTGACATATGGGCTTCAGGAACATCCCATATGAAATGACCATTGATTTTATCTTGATATACTGGATACCCTTCGGATGAAAAACCATGAATAGGAAGTTTCTTTTCTTGACCAGTTTGAACTGCTGTTATCATAGCAGTATAAGAAAGCTGTGGACTTTCTGAAACAGGCTTGGCGTCAGGAGTTTGAAAGGACAGCTTGACTTGACCATTTGGTCGTCTATCAAATGTGGCTTCTGTGGTTTGTACTGGTTCAGAATTTTGGTGGAAATGCTCATAGTTGGTTAGCCATTTAAGAGCCATGAGTTTGAGCAATTCTTGTTTCTGAATTTGCTTGGGAATCTGAATGATGGTTGGAATTGTATCTGTGTCAGCTAATATCATCAAAGCATCAGATGTAGTGTATGGTGTGGGAAGATCTAGTGCATGATTTTGTAATCGATACACTATTTGGTGATGGAGAGTTGCAATCTTTGATGTGGGTATTTGTTCTGCTCCTTGGAGCTGGATCTGGAATTTAAGGGTTGTTGGAAGATTAGGATCTTCAAGAGAGAGGTTGAAATTTGGGTAAAAGGTTAATAGGACACTGCCAGCATGAAGGGTTGTCAAAACAATTCCCACAATAGCGTGTTGGTATTATTTGAACCTGGTGTCTAGAAGAGCAATTCTTGCTATAACAAGTAAACCTTTTCGACCATGAAGAGTGAGGATCAATCTTACACCACCAAGATGGAGGTGCGTGTACCCTTCTCGTTTCTAGTTGGCGACGAGATCTGTGGGTATTTCCATAGTGACATATTGTTCACTCTGAGAGGCTTGTAGAGCACACTGATCCAGTCTAGAAGACTGAATGTATTCTTTTGGGATTGGTCTTTTAATGGAGATCAAAGTACGGATACTTCTAGTGAGAGAAGTTTTTTGTCTGTAAAGATTGTAAGGACTCATGATGGGAAACTAGGACTCATTGATTTGAGCAGATTCTGGAATATAAGAATATTCAACAAGATTCTCAATTTTGGAGGCTATGTGTTTGGAGCATGATTTGGGAAGAGAGAGTAGAAGAAAGAGAAATATGAGATGAAGATGATGTAGAAGTTGAAGATGTGTTTGTTTCCATGGTTGATGAATCTTCTTCTAGGAGATCAAATAAGATTATTCAAATTACTAATGATACCACCTCAACATGAAGTGGGGCTCTAATACCAGTGGGTAGTTGTACGTGGAGTTGTTACACCAGATCTATAACAAAACGAAGTCTGTTCTTAGGGCCAGTAGCCCGCAAGTTCTGGTTTCTAGCCGATATACACTTATCCAGTTAATACCAAATCCGAAATCATAGGTGAAAATAGTTTTTCACAATACCACTCGAAAACTCGGCACTCATGGCCTTCAAAGAGGGTGAACGTTGTGAGAAAATACTGTCATTTTATAAAATCAGTTTTGGAGGATAAAAACAGGACCTTTCTGATGCACAGGATCCTTATGCTTAAGGCAAGTGTAAAGCATGCTCAGTTTAGAAAATTTGAGGTGAACATATCTTTTTTAACTCAAATAATTTCTTTGATTCCTAGAAGAGAGAGAGAGGTTTAGGGAAACATAATGTATAAAACTTAAGCATACCGACAAAGACTTTAACAAAAGAAAAACAGGATTTTCCTTTGTCAGGACTCTCTTTGTCAAGATATACTGGATACCCTTCTGAGGAAAATCAATAGATTGGAAGATTCGACTCTTGGCCAGTAGAAACTGCTGTAATCATAGCAGTATAGGAGAGTCGTGGAGGATCTGGATTTGGTTTATCTGATGTCTGAAAAGACAACTTGACTTGTCCATCTGGTCTTCTTTCGAAGACAACTTGAGAAGTCTGGACAGGTTCAGAATTCTGATGAAATTGTTCATAGTTGGTAAGCCATTCTAAAGGCATAAGTTTGAGCAACTCTTGCTTTTGGATTTGTTTAGGAATTTGGATGTTGGTTGGAATTGTATCCGTGTCTGCAAGGATCATTAGTGCATCACTGGTTGTTTGTGCAGTTGGGAGATCGAGTGCATGATTTTGCAATCGATACACTATTTGATGATGGAGTAGATGTTTGTTCTGCTCCAGTGTTGTTGGAAGGTTGGGATCTTCTAGAGACATGTTGAAATTTGGGTTGAAGGTTAACAAGACACTTCCAGCATGGAGAGTGGTTAGAACAGTTCTAATAACAGCATGTTGATACTGTTTGAACCTTGTGTCAAGGAGAGCAATTCGGGCTGTGACGGGTAAGCCTTTTCTGCCATGTAAGGTGAGGATAAGCCTGACACCACATAGATGGAGGTGTGTATACCCTTCTCGTTTCTAGTTGGTTACGAGATTTGTTGGTATATCCATAGTGACATATTGTTCACTTTGAGAGGCTTGAAGAGCACACTGATCTAGTCATGCAGACTGGATGTACTCTTTAGGAAGAGGTCTCTTTGTGGAAATCAGGGTTCGAATACTGCGAGTGAAGGAAGTTTTTTGTTTGTAAAGACGGTAAGGACTCATAACTAGGAACTGGGATTCATTAATCTGAGCAGATTCAGGAATATACGAGTACTCAACAAGATTTTCTATTTTTGAGGCTACATGTTTTTTACAAGAACGAGGTAAGGAAAGAGTAGAAGAGAGAGAAATAAGAGAGGATAGCGATGATGCTATGACTGATGAAGAAGAGGAAGATGCCATTTTTGATAGAGTTTCTTCTAGGTCTTGAATAAAAATACTTGAGAACTAAACCATGATACCACCTCTTACAAGTTCGTTTGGCTCTGATACCAACTGGGGCGGAAAGGTACGTGGCATTGTTATACCTGAACTATGATAGTGCTAGACTATCCTTTGGACCAGTAGTCCGCAAGTTCACCCGAAAACAGGTCACCTCGGACCTTCAAAGAGGGTGAACGTTGTGAGAAAATAATTTTATTTTTAAATCAGTTTTATAAATAAATCAGGACTTTTCTGATACACAGGATCCTTTGAAAAAGGCAAGTGTAGGGCATACTCAGTATAGAAAATAGAGATGAACGTTCTTAGTTTAATAGCTCAAGTATTTTCTTCATTTACCTAGAAGAAGAAGAGAAACTTAGTAAACCATAGAGGTTTTATGACAAACTTAGAAATATTATTGATCGCAATCTGCCTTTTACAAAGATGGAAGAGCTGGAAAGCCAAGATAAGACAGGACCCTTATCTTTCTTTAAAGTAAACGACAAAAGAAAATCACTTTTAAAAGCATAAAAGCTGAAACACACATTAGACAGGATAGGACCCCTATCATTTATTGAAAGCAGGAAAAGCCAAGATTCCTGAGATTCCTGGACGACTCTGTAGCCATGTGAGGCTATTATGGAGTTGAGAGAAATCTGGATGGAGACACATTACCAATTTCATTTTCATAGTCTTCTTTTGCTTTTTGAATTTCTTGGTGGATCAGATAGTCTTCATCTAACTCTGGGATTTCTGTTCTTGCAGTTGGAGTGTACTGAGTTTCTTGTGTTGGCAATAAAGATTGGAAGTCTTCCCAAGGGTCTTGGGCGTCTTGGAAGAGAACATTGGTATAGTCAGGTCGTTCACGAACAAGAATTCCATGAGGACTGGAGCTGGATCCTGGAGTACATGTTTGGGTTCTTGGTATAACTTCAAGAGTGTGGGAAGGACCAATGGATGTATGGTGAATGTTTGGTGGCACAGGTTGGATATTTTGTTTCATGATGTTGCAAATATGGTCTGTGAACTATGAATACTGAAGTAAACATATCTGCTTCTTGATCGGGAATCCTATCTAACTAATAAAAGTTAGATAAATTCTGCAATTACTTACGCCACCAGGTGAGTGGTGAAAACCATTCCAGGAGCGTCTAGAGAAGTGTGGGTGCATGATCTGGTGTGGAGATATGCCTGAGGGTGGGAAGGACAGGAAGAACAAGTTTGGTAGCAAACAGGACTGTGAGACACCACATGTACCATAATTCATCTTCAGAAATGGTGAGGCTTGGAATAATGGTGAAGCCAGTGAGGAACAGGTGTTCTAAACATAAAGAGGGAAACCTTTCGGGGTTGGTTCTGTGAACATTCATGAAATACCTACAAAGGAATTTCTTTGCAAAGGCTTGGATTTGGAAAGTTGATCGGAAAGTGAGATTTAGAGGAAAAGCTTTTTGGGTTAAAGCTTTGAATGGGAGTGAATGATTCATGGCTATAATTGGGATGGTTGTGATGGAAGAGATGAGAACAGGGCTTTTTATTGATGGACGGGTAAGGAAATCAGGGATAAGATTTTTATCACCTTTGATGTGTTAGACTGTGAAATCATACTTTGCAAACCATGTCTTTAAACTGAGTAATTGCTTGTCAAGAAGCAATTTGTTCTTGAATTAAGGAAATTGTGGCTGAGGAGATGAAATTTGAATTTCTTGATTCCATATTTTACTGCAAGAATTTCCTTGTAAATCACGTGGTAATTCTTTTCTGAATCTTTGAATTGTCCACTTGCATGAGCACAATAGGACTTTGAGTTACCTATCTTTTCCAGAAGGATGGCATGGATTAATTGAGAAAATATGGATTGAAAATGCAATTCAAGATGCAAGACATCATGAATTGGGCTTGAAGAGAAGACAGGCATTGTGGGCATTATTCAAGTTATTGGGCAGCCAAATACACAATTTGTATCAAATGCAGAAAGGTCAAATTCGGAATAAAAACTGTATTGATTAAGCTAGAAGTAATGTGTAAACTATATACTGTTGGAAAGATAATTAAGTTAACTTTCCAATAAATTTTACAGAACTAGATTTGGAGTTCTCTAGAACGCGTGATGACCAATTCATTACAGCTTGTTCAGACTTGGGATTTTTAGCGACTCCTTTGTTTTTCAACTTCATTTGTTTGTTTTGTTTCAAGTTTGTCAATGTGTAAGGTAAGTCTACCATCAATGATGGTGGGCTAAAATTAAGTTTTTCAATGATAGCATTAATTATAGTAGGCTAGCATTAAGTTTGTCAAAGATAGCATTAATTATGGAGGGTTGGTGAAGACTTTTGAAGCATCCTTTGACAAACCTACTTGGAGGTTTGTTCTAATGTTTCCATTTGCATTTTTAGGATCTTGGGTTTCTTTTAGCCTATTTAAACTTAGCAACCTTGCTATGTAAAAAACAAATTAGAAATTAATGTTATTTGAATTTGAAATATTATTCTTTCTTTGGTTCTTTTGAGAACTAGTGAACTTATCAAGAATTTGCATTCTTGTGGCGTTCCAAATTTAGACTTATCACTCACCTTCTCATCTATTTCTTGAGTGTGGGGTCAATATCATTCTCCATACCTTTGGTTCATGTTTTCTTAAGCATTGGGTCAAGGTTTTGTTTGTCTTAAATATGTTTAGAACTTTCTTGGAAATTTTGAAACTTCAAATTAAGAGTGGGTTTCAAAGTTTCATTGTGGGATTAGCATCACACTTTGATTTCTGAAGGCAACTTGAGAAGTCAAACAAGGAAGAGTTTGATAGCACTCTTTAGCAAAGGCTTAATAAGAACAATATAGATTATAGAAAAGGCAAGGAAAGCATTAAGATCTGGCATCCCTACCCCCCAAAAAATGCATGATGGGCAGCGATACTAGATCCAACAAAGGAAGCCTTAACAAAATTATTTGCCCAAAATCCTGATGGCACAATGGCACTATATAATCAAGGGGAAATCATCTATGCATGCATCACTTTGCTATTATCTACCATGACCTTTCCAAAATACTAAATGACAACATCGATGATCCACTTAACCTCAACCTCCAAATTTCTACTTTATGAGACTACGAATGGTGCAAGCAGAACTCCCAATCTAAGATTTATTTTCTAGATGAGCCAGCTAGAAGGAGAAGCTTAGAGCTGGGCTTTAAAAGGCTTTTTTTTTTTTTTTTATCTTGTCCGAGCTAAGCTTTAGAACATAAATCTAGCTAAAGCAACCTATAAAGAAAGAAGGCAGTCAGACTTAGTGACAAGTAATAATTGCGAATTGAAGTCAGCCCTTTCTTAATGAGTCCTTCTTTCTATTTGGAAAAGGCTATCTGAGTATGATTAGCTTCTTCATCATACAAATATAAGCCTAGCTGTTCAATCCAACCAATCATTTAATCAAGTCACAACATTACTAGCAGGAACTTAAAGAAGTTTATATCAATAGGAAACATTCTACGAACCAGTAGAGAACAAGCATTGAACTCTAATGACGACTACTAAGGCGAGCTAGACATCTGTAAAGTAAAAAATTAGATATTGCATATGTAACCAAAGATAAACATTTAAATCTATAAATGAGTATGCTCCCAAAGCTAAAGAGAGCAAGCAAAAAGGGGTGATTTACTTATTATTAGAAGGACAAGGTTTAGGTTCAATGTGAATGCCCCTAGAATGAAAATGGGGTATGATACTTGTGGCTTTCTACTTCCTCTCTCAAAATAAAACTAATAGGAAAGCTCTTATGTGTCTATGACTTTAAGTGTGATAGTGAAGTTGTTGCTGTCCTTGTGCTAGAATCCTTATGCTAAAGTAATTTGGTTAGGAGAACTCATTCCCTTAATACAAGAGAAGAGGTTGCTTAAGGAACTTCTTGTGAATCAAGTGCATTTGCTACCATTTCTTCACCTATGAAATTCTTTTTAAAGAGAAATGAATATTTTCTTCAATGACTTTAAGATTAAGAATAAGAAAAGAAGTTCGATTTTTTGATATCCCTAGGTGTTGTCGCTAAAAATCTTCCTTAATTGAAAAAATGTCTCAGTCACTCATAATCTTATTTAACCATTAAAAAGACTTGAACCAAAGCAACATTACACCACACTGATGTGGTACCTTAGTTTTCCATCACAGTTAGGTAATGGGATAGTTTTGCACAAATGAAATCGTATTTTCATAAATAATTGGTCTTTTCAACCCGATCCAGTCAAAACACAACTGCTAGAGGATCAAGCAAATCCTCAGTGGTTATTGAAAAGTAAGTTTCCAGTCGAACATACCACTTGACATACTCAAAGCAAGAACAAACCCACCTAATAGCTCTAATTAGACGTGACCATATCGAAAAGACGAGCTTCTTGACTCACATGTACACATCTAGGTCATATCTATGAGTGTCAAAGCTCAGGGGCTCTTTGGTTGAAGCTAGATCCTTGTCAATCAACCATACTAGCTAACTGTTATTAACCTACGACCTACTACCTACAAAACATGCAAAAATCGACTTCAAACATTGAAGCTTGACATTTGGCTTCTAGCAATGTGTGAAGTGAACTTGATACGAAATCCCATAATGAAACTTTGAAACTCACACTTAAATTGTAGTTTCAACTTCCCAAGAAAGTTCTAAATAGATTTATGACAAACAAAACCTTGACCCAATGCTTAAAAAAAGCATGAACCAAAGGTATAAAGAATGATATTGATGCCACACTCAAGAAATAGATAAGAAGGTGAGTTATAAGTCTAAATTTGGAACGCCAGAAGAATGCAAATTCTTGATAAGTTCACTAGTTCTCAAAAGAACCAAAGAAAGAATAATCTTTCAAATTCAAATAATATTAATCTCTTAATTTAAATAGGCTAAAAGAAACCCAAGATCCTAAAAATACAAATGGAGACATTGGAACAACCCTCCAAGTATAGGTTTGTCAAAGGGTGCTTTAAAAGCCTTCACCAACCCACCATTATTAATGTTAGCATTGACAAACATAATGCTAGCCCACCATCATCAATGGTAGACTTACCTAACACATTGATAAACTTGACACAAAACAAATAAATGAAGTTGAATAATCAAAGGAGTCATTTGAATTCCCAAGCCTAAACAAGCTATAATAAATTGATCATAACTCCTTCTAGAGAACTCCAAATCCAGCTCTGTAAAATGCATTGGAAAGCTAACTTAATTATATTTCCAATGGTATATAGCTTGCACATTAATTCTGGCTCAATCAAGACCAGATTTATTCCGATTTCCCCTTTCTGCTGTTGATCCAAATTGTGTATTTGGCTGCCCAATAGCTTGAATAATGCCCACAATGCCTTGTCTTCTCTCCAAGCCTAATTCATGATGTCTTGCATCTTGAATTGCATTTTCAATCCATATTTTCTCAATTAATCCATTTAATGCAGCTTGCATCTTTTTGGCTCTAGCTCTTGTAATTGGGCCTCCATGAATGTGTGCTTGAAGCTTTGATGGTATTCCCTTGATGGTTCTCATCAGAACTCACTATGAGTACTAAACATCCTTAGATCAAGACCTTCACTCACTAGCTAATGATAAGTGCATATTTTCTCTATATTTTATTATAAATTTCTCAATCTTTTTCTTGTTTTCATCTTAAATATTCTAATTATTTTAGTTAATTTTTGGTTTAGTATTTTATTTTGATTTAATTTAAATTTTACACCTTTAGTTAAAATCATAATTCATTTTAATTAGTTGATAATAATTCCTCTTTCCCAATATTTAATTGTTCTTAGTTTTGTTTTTAATATAGGTATAAAATTCAAAAGAAAAAGTTGGAATTTAATTGGAATTTAGTTAATAATTAGAGATTGTTTTTGGAAGCCAAAAGGAAGCCAAGTCAAACTAACAAGTTAAGCCATCATTTGAAAGTAAATTGGAAAAAAGGAAATTGCCATATTTAATTAAGCATGCACGTGAATTGCCTAAGCTAAAATCGGTGGGTGGGTGGCTTGTAATTTGAATCCAATTAGCATAAGGCCGAAAGGCCATCAATTGAAGACAGCAGGGGCAGACTCGATTCAATAGAGTGTGCAGCAGCACAAAGAAAAAAAAAATCACTTTTAGGAGAGAAGTAAAAATAATTTTTATTTTTAGGAGAGAAAAGCATCTATACCCAATTGGTTTCATCACTGTAGTTTTTCTTTAGAACTCCAAATGTCATTAATTTTTATTTTTGCTTTCTTTTTTGTCACGTTAGGCTAGATTTTCTATTTGGTTGAGGGTGAATTTAACATATCATATGATTAATATTTAATTTCTATCATTCAATTTATTTAATTGAAATTGTTTATGTTCTTTTGTAATTAATGTTTGTGATTTTACTCTTATCTTATTTGAGTGGCCAATTAGATAGGACTTAAATAATTCTACTGCTAGATTGAGATACTTGATTCATAATTGTCTTGATATTTTAATCTTTAGTAGCCAATTGGAATATGTAATTGCAACTGGAGAACATAACCTAGGTTAAATAACATGAACTTGTGTGTTTATTGACTTGATCAACCTAATATCTTTCTCTACTTAATGCTTCCGTTATCTTAAATTTAGAGTTTGCTTTAGATTTTTTAATAGTTACAGATTAGGTGAATAACTTGTTTTGCTTAACAATATATTAACCAAAGATAGAAATTAACAGAGGTTGTTGTTGTGTATGGTTGATAATTTCGATAGAAATTGATGATAGAATTGATATATTGATTATGTGTATGTTTGGTGGTGACGAATGATCCTTTCACCAAAGTTTTCATTTATTATCTTCATCGTTTTAGTTTTTTTATTTATAGTTGGCATTTTCTTTAGTTAGATTAATTTGTATTTTTAGTTTTATTATTACTATTATCATCATCATTATTATTTTGTTTTAAGACTTTGTTTTATAGTTGATAATAAATACAACTAGTGTAATCTTTGTGGGATTGATCTGTACTCGCTCTATACTAGTTGTTTATAGTAGGGTTTTAAATTTGATGCACCCTAATGACACTACCACCTAACTCCCACTTCGACTAAGCAGCACTATAAAGGCTTGGATTAGAACCATCACGGTAGAGCACCCTTAGCACAACAGTAAGACAACTTAGCTCTGGGGGACTCACCAAACTCAAAGTACATAGAAAACACAGAAAACACAGAAAACATATGCCTAACCACATAGAAAACAGATGGGAAAAGGAAGAAACATAATTCAGAACAGAACAAAGAACAAAATGGTAGGGAAGGATAGAGGTACTAAGTTCACTTCACTACAATCTAACAATACAAACCAACCCACTAGTATAGAACTCACTCAAGCTCCTCAAAAGCACTAAACTCAATAGGCTTCAAGCCAATAATCGTGCCTCTAGCAAAATTAAAACCAAATAGTATTTCAAATAGGAAATCAAATGGGACGCCCAAGATCCAAAGTAAGAGTGAGAGCAAAGCAGTTGAATAGTGCACTCATTCTCATATCGACATAATGTCTAGGCCAGGGGTTGAGGGTGAGCTTACAGAAAAATAAAACATAGGCCATAAACTATGAAATGGAATAAAGACAACAATTAGAACTAAAGCACACCTTCTGTAGTAGCTGCTTGTCAGACCAAATCTTAAGTCACGATACGATATAGGTAAGAACTTGTGGTTTTGTTGAGCTACTGAAGTAGTAACCCCATTTTGCCCTTGAGGAATAGAGATAAACCAGAGATAAGCCAATGTGGAACATTAAGCGCCCTTTTCCTATAAAAGTAAATGAAAGCTTCAATAATAAGGCTAGATAGTTGTATTGAATCAGGTACATGGTAAATCAATCACTTGAGATTTTTACACAACAATGGAAAGAAAGGATGCATATGTCTCAACTCCTAATATGAGGTAGCGCCCTTTTTGTAGTACGATTCAGGACAATTTGAAGCAAAGACAAGAGAGATTCCTACCATTATATATAGAAATTTAAGTCCTAGTGAATATGATAGTTCAGACTATAAGGAAATAAATCCAAAATTCCAATCTATTCTCTAGCCATGGCCATTAGGAATTGCTTCACTCTTGCTCTTCACTGGGGTGCTAGTGGTCTGGCTAAAGATTTGGTTGGTGACCTCACTCTCATCCTTTTAGTTTTTAGCGGAAACCCGAAAGCGAGAGACTTTCTAAATGGCAATGTAGCAAAATAATGATGCAAACCCCACAATAAAACTTTGAAACCCACACTTAATTTGAAGTTTCAACTTGACAAGAAAGTTCTAAATAGATTCTTGACCCAATGTTTAAGAAACATGAACCAAAGTTATAGAGAAGGATATGGATGCCATACTCAAGATTTAGATGAGAAGGTGAGTGATAAGTCTATTTTGGAATGCCATAAGAATGAAAATTCTTGATAAGTTCACTAGTTCTGAGTTTAAATAGGCTAATAGAAACTCAAGATCCTAAAAATACAAATGAAAACATTGGAACAACCCTCCAAGTATAGGTTTGTCAAAGGATGCTTTTTGTCTTCACCAACCCACCATCAGTAATGCTAGTCGTTGACAAACTTAATGCTAGCCTACCATAATTAATGCTATCATTGACAAACTTAATGTTAGCCCACCATCAGTGATGGTAGACTTACCTTACACATTGACAAACTTGAAACAAAACAAACAAATGAAGTTGAATAAACAAAGGAGTCGTTGAAAATCTCAAGTCTGAACAAGTTGTAATAAATTGGTCATAACTCCTTCTGGAGAACTCCAAATCCATCTCTGTAAATTGCATTGGAAAGTTAACTTAATTATCTTTTCAGCAGTATATAATTGATGATAACACTATCACAAGCATGTAGGATGAGGCATATTCAGATCCTATTCAAATTCTCGTTGGACTCATTACAAAAGCTCAAGCAAAGTAATTGATGCGAATCCCACAATGAAACTTTGAAACCCACGCTTAATTTGTAGTTTCAACTTCCCAAGAAAGTTCTAAATAGATTTATGACAAACAAAACCTTGACCCAATGCTTAAGAAAACATGAACCAAAGGTATAGAGAATGATATTGATGCCACACTCAAGAAATAGATGAGAAGGTGAGTGATAAGTCTAAATTTAGAACGCCACAAGAATGCAAATTCTTGATAAGTTCCCTAGTTCTCAAAAGAACCAAAAAAAGAATAATCTTTCAAATTCAAATAATATTAATCTCTAAATTATTACATACAAGGTTGCTGAATTTAAATAGGCTAAAAGAAACCCAAGATCTTAAAAATACAAATGGAAACATTGGAACAACCCTCCAAGTAGGGAACTTAATTAATGCTATCTTTGACAAACTTAATGCTAGCCTACTATAATTAATGCTATCATTGACAAACTTAATGTTAGCCCACCATCATTGATGGTAGACTTACCTTACACATTGACAAACTTGAAACAAAACAAACAAATGAAGTTGAAAAACAAAGGAGTCGTTGAAAATCCCAAGTCTGAACAAGCTGTAATGAATTGGTCATAACTCCTTCTAGAGAACTCCAAATCTAGCTCTGTAAAATTTATTGGAACGCTAACTTAATTATCTTTCCAATGGTATATAGTTTGCACATTAATTCTGGCTCAATCAATACAGTTTTTATTCCGAATTTAACCTTTCTGCATTTGATACAAATTGTGTATTTGGCTGCCCAATAACTTGAATAATGCCCACAATTCATGATGTCTTGCATCTTGAATTGCATTTTCAATCCATATTTTTCTCAAATAATCCATTTAAAGCAGCTTGCATCTTTTTGGCTCTTGCTCTTGTAATTGGGCCTCCATGAATGTGCAAAGGATCACTTGAAGTTTTAATGGTATTTCCTTGATGGTTCTCATCATTCCCCCTCTCCTCAAAAGGATTTGTCCTCGAATCTTCACCTACATCGAAAGGAGAAAGATCAGAAACATTAAAAGTAGCACTCACATTATACCCACCAGGAAGATCCAATTTGTAGGCATTGTCATTGATCCCTGCAACCACTTGAAATGGACCATCTCCCCTTGGAAGCAACTTGGAACGCCTTTGTGCTGGGAACCTCTCCTTTCTCATATGCACCCAAACCCAATCTCCAGGCTGAAAAACCACTTGCTTACGTCCTTTGTTGGTTTGAGTACCATATTGTTCAGTTCTCTTTTCTATGTGTTGACGTGTTCTCTCATGCAATTGCTTGACAAATTCAGCTTTCTTTTTACCATCCATACTAGCACGCTCATCAATAGGTAAAGGTAATAAATCCAAAGGAGTTAATGGATTAAAACCATATACAATCTCAAATGGTGAAAATTTAGTAGCTGAATGGACAGTTCTATTATAAGCAAATTCAACATGTGGCAAACATTCTTCCCAAGTTTTCAAGTTCTTTTGAATAATGGTACGCAACAAAGTAGACAGAGTTCTATTTACAACCTCAGTTTGTCCATCAGTTTGTGGATGACAAGTAGTAGAAAACAAAAGTTTAGTACCCAACTTACCCCACAAAGTTTTCCAAAAGTGGCTCAAGAACTTAGCATCTCGATCTGAAACTATGCTCCTTGGTACTCCATGCAACCTGACTATTTCCTTGAAAAACAAATTAGCTATGTTTGTAATGTGCCATCTTTGAAAACCTATCAACAACAACAAAAACAGAATCATTTCCCGTTTTTGACCTAGGTAAACCCAAAACAAAGTCCATAGAAATATCAACCCAAGGTTCACTAGGTATGGGCAGAAGGTTATACAATCCATGGGGTAAAACTCTAGACTTAGCATGTTTACAAGTGATACACTTCTCACATATTCTTTCAACATCACGTTTCATATGTGGCCAAAAGAAGTGTTCTTTTAAAACATCTAAAGTCTTTGCAATGCCAAAATATCCCATTAAACCACCCCCATGAGCTTCACGCACAAGCAATTCACGTAAAGAACTATGAGGCGCACACAATTTATTTTCTCTAAATAAAAGCCCATCATGCCTATAGAACTTACCAATTGCACCTTTCTCACAAGCATTAAACACATTAGCAAAATCAGGATCGTTAACATATAATTCTTTAATTTACACAAATCCTAACAACTTTGCATTTAATGTAGAGATAAGTGCATACCTTCTAGATAATGCATCAGCCACCACATTCTCCTTACCTTGTTTATATTTGATCACATAAGGAAATGGCTCAATAAATTCAACCCATTTGGCATGTCTCTTATGTAACTTACCTTGGCCTTTCAAATGCTTCCAATGCTCATGTCTCTTATGTAATTTCAGTTTTAGCAAACTGAAATTAGAGGTGAACGTATCCTTATTATTTTAGAGTTTAGAGGTAGTGAACATAAAATTGTCCACTTGTCTAAACTTTAGACAAGTGGACAATTCAAAGACTCTGAAAAGAATTACCATGTGATCTACAAAGAGATTTTGGCGGTACAATATGGAATCAAAAAATTTGAATTTCATCTAATCAACCATAAATTCCTTATCAACATGGACAATTCCTCTTTTCCTAGAATCTTTGATTTCAAGAACAAGTTGCTTCCTGACAAACAACTACTCAACCTCAAAACTTGGTTCTCCAAATATGACTTTACTGTCCAGCACATCAAAGGTAAACAGAACCTCATCCCAGACTTCCTTACGCGCCCGGCTATAAATAAACCCACACTCCTCTCTTCAACCCACATCATCCCAGTCATAGCCATGAACCGACAACTTCCTTTCAAAGCACTCAACCAACGATCTTTTCCCATGAACATTCCTTTTTCTTCAACCTACCAAATCCAAGACTTTGCTAAGAAATTCCTTTACCGATATTTCTTCAATGTCCACAATAAGACTCCTGATCGTTTTCCTACACTCTGTATGGAAAACTTGTTTCTCACAGGTCTCACCCTGTCTCACCTGTCCACTTAGAAGATGAGTTATGGTATATGTGGTGTCTCACAACCTTGTATGCTACAAAACTGATCTTCCCTGTTAAACCAGTCCTCTGCCACATTACCACTCCTGAGTTTTCCTCTAACCTTCTATGGACACTCCTAGAATGGTTTTCACCCCTCACATGGTGGCGTAAACAGCTCTAGAATCTGTGTACTTTTCACGGATTAAATAGGATGCTAGAACACGAACCAAACATGTTCACCACAGTTTTCATTGTTCACCGGCCATATTTTCAACACCTTGAAACCAGAGACTTCTGGACTCAAGACATGGCTTATGAATGGAAAACGTATCCCCATCCTTATCCTCTCATCCATGATACATCAGTCACATCTGTTCTTCGAGCTTATCTCATGGAACTCAACAATGTTCAGCCACCTGCCACAAACATCCACCACACCTCTATCGGACCATCACACAGCTTGGAAATAGTTCCAAAGACACAAGCATGTACTCCAGATTCAAGTTCAAGTCCACATGGAATTCTTGTCATGGACCAACGTCCTAATTACACTAATGTTTTATTCCAAGACGCTCAAGACCCTTGGGAAGATTTTCAGTCTCTTCTCCACACTGAAAATACCCCATATACTGTCACCAATCCAAACTCTCCTGGTCCTTCCACATCCAAAATGACCAATGCAGATGAA
>NW_006262339.1:15003004-15075008 GCF_000493195.1 Citrus x clementina | reverse complement strand
GGATGGATATCGCGATGGTGCAACCTCACCTATTGTTTTCTCATATTGTTGTTTGTGGGGTCGAATCTGCCGTTGGTGGACAAGATATTCATCAGGTTGCTGATATTATTCTTCATCTTCATACATCATCTTTGAGGTAGAAGCACCAGGAGAGTCTGGATTGGTGACAGTATATGGGGTATTTTCAGTATGGAGAAGTGACTGAAAATCTTCCCAAGGGTCTTGAGCGTCTTGGAATAAAACATTAGTTAAATCAGGACGTTGTTCTATGACAAGAATTCCATGTGGACTTGAACTTGAACCTGGAGTACATGCTTGTGTCTTTGGAAATATTTCCAAACTGTGTGACGGTCCGACAGAGGTGTGGTGGATGTTTCTGGCAGGTGGCTGAACATTGTTAAGTTCCATGAGATAAGCTCGAAGAACAGATGTGACTAATGTATCATGGATGAGAGGATAAGGATGGGGATACTTTTTCCATTCATAAGCCATGTCTTGAGTCCAGAAGTCTTTGGTTTCAGGGTGTTGAAAATATGGCCGGTGAACAATGAAACAGTGGTGAACATGTTTGCTTCGTGTTCTGGCATCCTATTTAATTTGTGAAAAGTACACAGATTCTGGAGCTGTTTACGCCACTATGTGAGGGGTGAAAACCATTCTAGGAGTGTCCATAGAAGGTCAGAGGAAAACTCAGGAGTGGTAATGTGGCGGAGGACTGGTTGTGAGACACCACATATACCATAACTCATCTTCTGAGATGAACAGGTGAGACAGAGTGAGAACTGTGAGAAACAAGTTTTCCATAAGAAATATCGGTAAAGGAATTTCTTGTCTTGGATTTGGTAGGCTGAAGAAAAAGGAATGTTCATGGGAAAAGATCGTTGGTTGAGTGCTTTGAAAGGAAATTGTCGGTTCATGGCTATGATTGGGATGATGTGGGTTGAAGAGAGGAGTGAGGGTTTATTTATAGCCGAGCGTGTAAGGAGGTATGGGATGAGGTTCTGTTTACCTTTGATGTGCTGGACAGTAAAGTCATATTTGGAGAACCAAGTTTTGAGGTTGAGTAGTTGTTTGTCAGGAAGCAACTTGTTCTTGAAATCAAAGATTCTAGGAAAAGAGGAATTGTCCATGTTGATAAGGAATTTATGCCTGCTTAGATGAAATTTAAATTTTTTGATTCCATATTTTACCGCCAAAATCTCTTTGTAGATCACATGGTAGTTCTTTTTAGAGTCTTTGAATTGTCCACTTGTATAGGTACAGAAATAGTCCAAGCCATCTATCCTTTCGAGGAGAATGACACTCCAGTAATCATCACTGGCATCTGTCTGCAAAATGGGTTGTCCAGTTGTGGGAATTCTGAGTGGAGGAGGTGATTGAGCTATCACTTTCAATTGCTTGACATCTTCAGTTTGTGCTGGTCCCTAGGGGGGACACTGTTTTTTAAGCATGCGGGACAGCTGGCTGGTGTGGATTGCAACTTTAGGAATGAAATCTCAAACATAATTAATAATCCCGAGGAACTGTTGTATTTACTTGGTGAGATTTATGTCAGGGAACTTTAATAATTAAGTTGCAATGTGCGGTCTAGGTTGGTAATTGCCATTTGTGATCACCATGCCAAGAAAGTCAATAGATTCTTTCACTATGCTTCTTTTCTTTTCAGAAAGCATGATTCCGTGAACCTGCACAATATGAAAGAAATCCAAAAGGAGTTTTTGATGGCTATCGTGGTCAGATGAGAACAATAAAATATCATCAATGTAGACCAAAGCATGATGGAGGATAGGACTAAAATTTTTTTGACATGGCCTTTTGAAATAATGAAGGAGCTACTTTTAGACCAAAGGGCATAACAGTCCACTGATAGTGAGCATCAGGAATGCATAGAGCAGTTTTGGGATGGTCAATTGGTGAAATACCAAGTTGCCAGAAACCAGCTTTTAAATCAAACTTAGAGAAGATACGTGCCCCTTAAAGATGGACAAACAGGGTCTGTATTTTTGGAAGGGGGAACTTATCATCTTTAAGGAAAGAGTTGAGTGGCTGCTAATCAATAACTAACTGCTTTTTTCCACAAACTAATTCATATCTTTTTTCAACATAGAAGGCTTGACAAGCCCAATCTGAATCAGTTGGTTCAATCAGACCTTGCTGAAGCAATTGAGAACATTCTTGCTTTGCAAGTAAGAGGTCTGAAGGAGACATACCCAGATGAGAGGCTTTTGTAGGGTTTATGTCTTCGTTGAGTTTGAAAGGAAGGTGAATGAAGAACTGTTCATTTTTTCAGAGAGGGGAAGGATGATGAAAGTGGGAATGATTGTCTGGACAATACTCAAGAAGTTTTTGTGAAATATGATTGTATGGAGTTGGGACATCAGAAAGTGTATAGGTGTCCCTCCACTCTGTAATCACCGATAAGCACATGGGAATCTTTAGCTTTTGCTTTATTAAAGTTTGCTTTAATAATTAGACAAGGGTCCTGCCTTGTCCTGTTACCTCTAAAATAGAAAATCTTGTTGAGTATTCATATATCCCTGAATCTGCTCAAATCAATGAATCTCAGTTTCCCGTCATGAGTCCCTATAATCTCTACAAGCAGAAAACTTCTTTCACCAGAAGTATTCGTACCCTAATCTCTTACAAAAGACCACTTTCAAAAGAATACATTCAGTCTTCTAGACTAGATCAGTGTGCTTTACAAGCCTCTCAGAGTGAACAATATGTCACTTTAGAAATCCCTCCAGATCTTGTAGCAAACTAGAAACGCGAAGGGTATACGCATCTTTACCTCGGTGGTGTTAGATTGATTCTAACCCTCCATGGCAGAAAAGGCTTACCAGTCACAGCCAGAATTGCTCTCCTAGATACCAGGTTCAAACAGTATCAACACGCTGTTATAGGAACCGTCCTAACAACACTCCATGCTGGTAGTGTCTTGTTAACCTTTTACCCAAACTTCAACCTCTCTCTTGAGGATCCAAGGAGCAGAACAAACACCTACATCCAAGATTGCAACCCTTCATCACCAAATAGTGTATCGATTACAGAATCATGCACTAGACCTACCTACACCCCATACCACATCAGATGCTCTGATGATTCTTGCTGACACCGATACAATTCCAACCATCATCCAGATTCCTAAACAGATCTAGAAACAAGAATTACTCACACTCATGCCTCTTGAATGGCTGACAAATTATGAGCATTTCCATCAAAACTCTAAACCAGTTCAAACAACAAAAGCCACATTTGAAAGACGATAAAATGACCAAGTCAAACTGTCTTTTCAAACTCCCAATCAAGTTTCAGAAACTCCAAGGCTTTCCTACACTGCAATGATTACTGCAGTTCAAACTGGTCAGGAAAAAAACCTTCTAATCCATGGTTTTTCTTCTGAAGGGTATCATGTGTACCCTCACAAACTCAATGGTCACTTTCTATGGGATGTTCCTAAAGCCCATATGTGCAATCCGGATTGTCCTTGCTTAGATGATACGGATATTGATGATGAACTCGAAGAAATGAGGCGACGGAAAAAGAAAAAGAAAAAACCTTCTTTTCCCAAAACATCTTGTAAACCTTTTCCTCAACAACCTCCACTAGACCCAAAACCTCCTGTACAACCAATTAGATCATGCCTAATGTTTTCAAGGCAAGTTTATGAAGAATCTTTTCCTCCACTTGAAAGACAGGCAGATGCACAAACCAAAGTCATCTCAAAACCTTATGTCCAATCTCCCGTTACTGCTTCTGGCCAACCTGAAGAGCCAAAATAGTATGAAGCTGTTCTCAATTGGCAAACCAAAAAAGCCAGTGCTCAAAATCAAACCCTCCACTAACTTGGAAAGAAAATTGACCAAGTAGCCAGTCAAGTCTCCCAGACTAAAAATGAGGTGGATTCAATCAGCAATTGTCTTGATCAGATGTACATACATCTTTAGGACAGAATCTCTGAGCTCGACACAGATCTCAGACGAATGATCAACAATCACATCTGGGCTTCAGAATTCAACAAAAAAGAAGCGGAGATCAGAAGACTCAAAGTTGAGCTAACCAGAATTGATATTGAAAAAATTCGGCCATCACTTTTCACCCATACATCGTCCACACCAGTGCCCACTCCGATATTTGACACTTATGCACCTTTCTATACACCATCCAGGCCTCAACCGCCTGTTTACAACCAGTCCTTTGGATTCTCACATCTCCAACCAACTCCTCAACCTAAACCATCTTCACCCAAAAAATCAAAATCCAAGGTCAAAATCTCAGAACCACAGTCAAAGGCTTTTCCTTCTTCCCCAGTACCTCCAGAAGATTCACCAAAAGCCACTCCGGAACCTCCAAAAAAGGACAAAGGTCCAATGGATCAATATCATTACCATACAGTTCAAACCCAAGACTCTTTTTCCTCTGCATCTGAGTCCGAACCAATATATGACTTTAATCCTTCAGATTCCACTTCATCTTCCTCTTCCTCATATCTGAACACAGACCATACTTCTACTGATTCTGAATTTGAATATGCTGATCTTACAAGCATACTGATGGCAACCAAAACTGAAGACCCAAGTGCCTCAACTACAACGCCTATTGTGGAAGACACTTCTTCTGATGATTAAAAGGAAGCTACAACAGAACCGATTCTACAAATGCCTCCGCCGGTAACTGACCTTTCCACCAAACCTTCCTCAGCATCTTGGTTTACATTTGATGACATTCCACGTCACAAATGGCATTCTCGTCTTCAAGAATTTGCTGCATGGATTGATCTCCAAAGAACCAAACCTAATGCCCATCCAGAAAATGTCCTTCGTGAATTTATGGCCTGTTCAACGGGTTCTTTACGAGATTGGTTAGAAAGCTTGGGAGAATACAAACAGCTCCAATTCATGCAATGCCCCATTGGCACAGCTCTCAACATCATCCATGAACAGTTCATAGGTGAAAAGAATATCACTAGATGAAATGTTGTTCTCTCAAAAGACATCTTTTAGAAACTCATTGCAAAAGAATGAGTATTCTATTTTACAAGCTAAACGGTTTCAATGAACCGTCCCTCAAGCATGTCTTCATAGCTTCACTTCCTTCAGAACTTCAACCTAATCTTTAAAGACAACTCACTGCCACTAATCTCAGCATAGCTGACATCTCTCTTGGAAAGATTTTTCAAACAACGTTGTTATGCCTTTATAAAATCTGTGAATAGAAAGAGTTCTTCAAAGATCTCATGGCAGATAAGAAACCCTTTTCTGAAGCTTGAAAAAAACCCTATCTCCAAATTGAGTGCACAGATGAGAAGAAATGTTTTTGTCTAACCAAAAAGAAAAAACACTTTCAGAAACACTTCCACAAAAAATCATCCTCCAAAAAGCCTTTCCGGTATTTCAAGAAAAAAGATGTTTCTCAGTACCGAAAAAAGAAGCATAACCGTTGTTTCATCTGCAAGAAACGTGGCCACTTTGCTCGAAACTGTCCTCATAAATATGCCAAAGTTGTTCGTCTCATAAAACATCTCCAGCATTCTTCATTGTTATCTGAAAATGACGATGTTAAATCCAACTTCTCAGAACAGTCAGAATAAGATGATTAGACTGCCTTCATCCTCGCAGAATCTTCCGATTATGATGATATTTCAGTTATTTCTACAGTTCCAAATGTCAACCAAGTTTCAATCATCCCCAGACCTTCTCTCAAAATGTCAATCCTTCCTTCAAAGTTTCATAAACCTGTTCCTGTCATCGGGTTTATTGACACTGGTGTAGATACCAGTATGATTGATCCTTCTGTCCTTCCCTCAGACTGTTGGGAAAACCATTCCAAATTATCCAGAGCAGTCAATGGCAAAACATTTGAAACAACTTTGATTACCAAAAAACTCATTAGTATTCGGTTCTTTCCAAATTGCGTTATTTGGAAAAAGATTGTAGCTTCCACTCTTCCAGACAAAGACTTGCTCATAGGTTTTGACATCCTCCATTTTGTCAAAAATCTATTCATTACTAGTTCTGGAATTCGTTACAAATAGATGTTCTTGCCTTATACAGATATGCTCCATCTGTATACACTTTCTGATGTCCCAACTCCATACAATCATATTTCATAAAAACTTCTTGAATATTGTCCAGACAATCATTCCCACTTTCATCATCCTTCCCCTCTCTGGAAAAATAAACAGTTCTTCATTCGCCTTCCTTTCAAACTCAACGAAGACATAAACCCTACAAAAGCCTCTCATCCGGGTATGTCTCCTTCAGACCTCTTACTTGCAAAGCAAGAATGTTCTCAATTGCTTCAGCAAGGTCTGATTGAACCAACTGATTCAGATTGGGCTTGTCAAGCCTTCTATGTTGAAAAAAGATCTGAATTAGTTCGTGGAAAAAGTGGTTAGTTATTGATTACCAGCCACTCAACTCTTTCCTTAAAGATCATAAGTTCCCCCTTCCAAAAATACAGACCTTGTTTGTCCATCTTCAAGGGGCACGTATCTTCTCTAAGTTTGATTTAAAAGTTGGTTTCTGGTAACTTGGTATTTCACCAGTTGACCGTCCCAAAATTGCTTTCTACATTCCTAATGCGCACTATCAGTGGACTGTTATGCCCTTTGGTCCAGAAACTCCAAGGTTTTCCTACACTTCAATGATTACTGCAGTTCAAACTGGTTAGGAAAAGAACCTTCCAATCCATGGTTTTTCTTCTGAAGGGTATCCTGTGTACCCTCACAAACTCAATGGTCACATTCTGTGGGATGTTCCTGAAGCCCATATGTGCAATCCGGATTATCCTTGCTTGGATGATACAGATGTTGATGATGAACTCAAAGAAATGCGGTGACGGAAAAATAAAAAGAAAAAACCTTCTTTTCCCAAGACATCTTGTAAACCTTTTCCTCAACAACCTCCACCAGACCCAAAACCTCCTGTACAACCAATCAGATCATGCCTAATGTTTTCAAAGCAATCTTATGAAGAATCTTTTCCTCCGCTTGAAAGACAGGCATATGCACAAACCAGAGTCATCTCAAAACCTTATGTCCAATCTCCCGAAAGGCCATGATAAAAATTTTGTAAGGCATGAGTTAATCAGAAATAAAATCCAGTTTGCTCGAAACGCGAAGGGTATACGCATCTCCAGTAAAATATTATTATTTTAGAGTTTTAGCAAACTGGAAATGTTCACCTCTAATTTTACGTTTATCTAAACAAGGTGGCATTCACATCTAATTTTACGTTTATCTAAACTCTAAAATATTATTACCTCTAAATTAATAAGGATACGTTCACCTCTAATTTCAATATTGAGTATGCTCTGCACTTGCCTTAAGCCTAAGGATCCTGTGCATCAGAAAGGTCCTGTTTTTATCCTCCAAAATGCTGAGGAAGGTTTGGTGGAATGGTCAGTAACCGGCGGAGGCATTTGTGGAACCAGTTCTGTTGTAGCTTCCTTTTGATCATCAGAAGAACTGTCTTCTACAATAGGTGTTGTAGTTGAGGCACTTGGGTCTTTAGTCTTGGTTGCCATCAGTATGGTTGTAAGATCAGCGTATTCAAATTCAGAATCAGTAGAAGTGTGGTCTGTGTTCAGAGTCCCACAAGTGTAAGTAATGTGAGAAGCTTTCATGGGCTCGCTAGTTTCTACAGACAATTTGTGAAAGACTTTGGCACATTAGCCGGTGCTTACTGAAGTCATAAAAAAAGATGTTGGATTCAAGTGGGGAGAAGCACAAGAGAACGCATTTCAAATGATCAAGCAAAAGCTAACCAATGCTCCCTTATTGTCTTTGCCTAACTTTAATAAAATGTTTGAACTTGAATGTGATGCCTCAGGTATTGGTATTGGCGCAATCCTAATGTAGGAGGGACGACCAATTGCTTACTTTAGTGAGAAACTGAGTGGGGTAGCCTTAAACTACCCTACTTACGATAAGGAGTTGTATGCGTTGGTTCGAGCCTTAGAAACATGGCAGCACTACCTATGGCCTAAGGAGTTTGTGATTCACACTGATCATGAGTCCTTGAAACACCTTAAAGGCCAACACAAATTGAACAAGAGGCATGGTCGATGGGTAGAATTCATAGAGACGTTTCCACATGTCATTCGTTATAAGCAAGGTAAGGAAAACATTGTTACAGATGCGCTTTCCCACAAATATGTCTTAATCTCAACACTTAATGCTAAACTGCTTGGTTTTGAACATATTAAGGAATTGTATGCTGATGACCATGATTTTAGTATTGAATACCAAGCTTGTGAAAAGACCGCAGTTGGTAAATACTTTAGGCATGATGACTACTTATTTCGAGAGAATAAACTATGTGTGCCTAATGTCCTTTGAGAAATTTATTAAGAGAATCTCATGGAGGAGAGTTGATGGGGCATTCTGGAGTTGTAAAGACTTTAGCAGTTTTACAGGAACACTGTTTTACAGGAACACTTCTATTGGCCACATATGAAATGAGATGTTGAGAGACTTTGTAGTAGATGTGTCACTTTGTAGTCAAGCCAAATCGAAAGTGCAACCTTATGGCTTATACACCCCTTTGCCAATACCTAGTGCACCTTAGAATGATGTTCTGATGGATTTTGTGCTAGGTTTACCTAGGTCTAAACAAGGGAAAGACTTAATTTTTGTGGTTGTAGATAGATTTTCAAAGATGGCACATTTTATTCCATGCCACAAATCGGATGATGCTTCTAATGTCGCTGACCTATTCTTTATGGAGATTGTAAGGTTGCATGGTATGCCCAGGACAATTGTTTCTGATAGGGATGTTAAGTTTTTAAGTTACTTTTGGAAATCATTATGGGCTAAGTTAGGAACTAAGTTGTTGTTTTCAACTACTTGCCACCCTTAAACTGATGGTCAAATAGAAGTTGTGAATAGAAGTCGTATTCCTGTTTGTCCCTGCTGGGATGATTCGGAAGATGATGATGATTATGCCACCACAAGAAAAAAGAAAGGCAAAAAGAAAAAACCTCCAGTTTCCTGTCACTACTATGATCCCAAACCACCACAAGATCCGCCACCTCCACCAACTCCATTACCTATTTACAAACAGGAACTCAAATGGATTGCAAAGCATTGTAAATCTGAGACTCCATCACCAATCCCACTTCCCACACTGCCACTGACTTGTATGATGTTTTCATCCACTTCTTCCGACTATTCTTCCCCTTTTCCTCCTTTGGAGACTCACACCGACTCCCAACGAAATGTTGTGTCCAAACCCTTTGTCCCTTCACCAATTACCTCATCTGGCCACCTAGAACCTCCCAAACCTTTTGAATCCGTTCTCAACTGGCAAACTCAAAATGCCAGAGCCCAGAATGATACTTTGTTGAATATCAATTCCAAAGTTGAGAAAATCAGTTTATGAACTGAACTACTTGAGACGAAAGTTGACTCCATCTCTGCACAGATGCAACAGATCCACCAAAATCTCCAGTCCAGAATTACTTAACTCGATTATGAGTTACGAGCTATGCTTGCCCAGCGCTACTATGGCCCAGAATTTCACCAAAAGGAACGGGAAATCAGACGCCTAAAAGCTAAGCTTGCCCAGATTGAATCTGAAAGACAAAGACCTACCCTTTTTACCACATCACCTCCTATCCCTTCCATCGGTCCAACTTATCATCCGTTTGCTTCTATGCTTTCCCCCATCCGACAGTATGACCCTTCCAAGTTATTTGGTATGACTCATACTCTTTTTCGGGATAATCCATTGCCGCCACCTCCTAAACCTAAACTAAAGCCTAAACCACAACCGCGACCCGTCACAATTCATCAATCATCCATTTCCATCCTTGGCCAACAATCTCCTAGTTATACACTGGCATCGCCGCCAACACCTTCACCACCAACTTTATCCCAACCTCTTACCCAATCCAAGGATAAAGAACCCATGCACCAGTTTAGTGCCCATACAGTCGACCACTCCTCTACTACAGATGACCAAACTTCTGATTCAAATCTAGCTGTTTCTGATAGCCATACCAAAACTTATACAGAATCTTCAGCATCCACCAGTGACTCTAAAAAGTCCTATGCTGATATCACCAGAATCTTGATGGCTCAACCTGATCAACCTGCCCAAGGCCAAACCTCTCATACAGAACCATATGTTGATATTCCCTCAGAAGTTGAAGAAGAAATGCAGAATCTTCTGCCACAAATCAACCTCCACCAGCCCAAGCCCAAACCAGTCCACCTAGTCAAAAATCGTCAAATGGTCCATGGTTCACATTTGATGATCTTCCATCTCATAAATGGCGTGATCGCCTTAATGAAATGTCTGCCTGGATTGACCTTCAAATGCTATGTCCAGGAGCCACAACTCAATCAGTCCTTAGAGAATTTGCTACTCATTTTATGGGTGCTCTAAGAGATTGGTTTGATTCTTTAGGACGTTACCACCAATTACAGTTTGTTGATTTACTAGAAGTCTCAAGTGCTCTTGCGGTTCTCCATGATCAATTCCTTGGAGACCCCTCTGCAGTTTTTGAAGCTGCACACCGAGACTATCTCAACATGAAATGCTGTTCACTCAATGCCAAGGATCTTGACTTCCATTACAAACGAATGTCCCTGCTGTTCTATAAGCTTAATGGATTCTAAAGCATGTCTTTCTGGCCTCCCTTCCAGAAGAACTCCAACCAGACATCCAGAGGCAACTCACTACATCTAATCTTGTTCTTGATAACATCTCTCTTGGCAAAATCTTTTAGCTTGCCAAAACTTGTCTTGACAAACTTTGTGAGCAGAAATAATTTTTCAAAGAACTGTTGAAAGATAAAGAACCATTCCGAAGTGCTTGCAAAAAGCCTTATTTGCAGATCAAATGTCAGAAGAAAAAGGATTGTGATTGCAGTTCTAGAAAGAAAAGGCATTTTAGAAAATTCAAAAATCCAGAATTTTCATCTAGGCCTCGCAGATCCAGAAAGCCTTACCGATTCTTCCGGAAAAAGTCCTCTTCTTCTAGAGACTTTAAACAGAGAAAATCAAGCAGGTGTTTTATCTGCAAGAGAAAAGGTCATTTTGCCAAAGATTGTCCCAACAAGCTCAAAAAATCTATTCGGTTAGTTGAGCATCTTCAAGCCACTACAGATTATTCTCCAGAAAAAGATGAACTGGAATTCTACTTCTCTGAACAAGATGAACCCAATGATGAAACAGTGTTCGCACTACAGAACTCCTCTGATGACTCTGACAGTGATCAGTCCCAAGTCATTTTTCACCAACAGTTACTGTCCCTTGACACTACTATTCCTATACCTTCCATCAAACTCGAGATCTTGCCCTCAAAATTCTAAAGGCCTGTTCCAGCAATTGGTCTCATAGACACTAGTGCCCAACGCAGCATGTTAAACCCACATATTCTCCCACCAGAATACTGGACAGAATATGAAGAACATTTCAAAGTTGTCAATGGCAAACTATTCACCACCTCTCTGATTACCAAAAAACCTATTGGTATTCAAATCTTCCCCAACTGTGTCATTTGGAACAAAGTTATTGGTTCAACCCTTCCTAATAAGGATATCTTGTTAGGTTTAGACATCCTTCACCAGATCAAACATCTCTAAATTCTTCCAACTGGAATTCAAGGCAAGTCCATGTTCAAACATTTCACAGACATTCTGAAACTCTACAATCTGTCTGACACCCCTCAGTCCTACCAGGATATTTCAACCAAACTTTTGAGTTTTTGTCCAGAGTCCCATTCTGAGTTTACCCATCCAAACCCATTGTGGAAAAATAAGTATTTCTTCATTAAGTTACATTTCAAACTCAATGAAGACATTAACCCAACCAAAGCTACTCACCCAGGAATGAGTCCTTCTGACTTACTCCTCGCCTAACAGGAATGTTTCCAATTGTTAGCCCAAGGTCTAATTGAGCCCACAAATTCTCAATGGGCTTGCCAAGCCTTTTATGTTGAACAACATTCTGAGATTGTTCGAGGAAAGAAAAGCCTAGCCATTGATTACCATCCATTAAACATGTTTTTGCAAGATGACAAGTTTCCTTTGCCTCGTCGACAAAGCATGTTTACTTTTCTAAAAAATGCCCAGATCTTTCCAAAATTAGATTTAAAATCAGGTTTCTGGCAATTAGGCATTGAACCCTCTAAGCGCTACAAAACTACTTTTTGTATCCCGAATGCCCATTTTCATGGACAGTCCTACCCTTTGGCCTCAAAATTGCCCCATCCATTTTTCAAAAATCCATGGTCAACATCTTTCAGCCTATTCTGCATCATGCATTAATTTATATTGATGATATCTTACTTTTTTCAAGATCACATGATGAACATCGCCAGCTGTTAACCCAATTCTATGATATTGTCCAAAGTCATGGAATCATGTTATCGGCCAAGAAAAGCACCATTGCTACAGATAATATTGAGTTCCTTGGTATGATCATAAAAGATGGCCATTATCAGCCAGGAAAACACATTGCCCAAGAATTGCTTCACTTTCTAGATCAGCAACTTTCCAAAAACAAGTTCAACAGTTTCTCGGCATCATCAATTACATCAGAGACTTCATCCCACATGTAGACCATTGCACTTGCCACCTTTCGGCTTTATTGAAAAAGAAGCCCCCAGAGTGGAATGCTGACCACACAATTGCTGTCACTACTCTCAAGCAAATTGCGTAAAATCCGCCTCCATTAAAGCTGATTACTGATGGAAAGCGCATACTGCAGACAGATGCAAGTGATGAATCATGGGGTGCTATCATCCTCGAAGAAATCGATGGAAAAGAACACTTTATCGCTTACGCTAGCGGACAATTTTCTGACACACAGAAGCATTACCATAGTGTGTTCAAAGAAATTTTAGCGGTAAAGAATGGCATCAAAAAGTTTGAGTATCATTTGATTGGACACCATTTTCTCATCCGAATGGACAGTTCAGCTTTCCCCAATATTCTCAGTTTCAAAGGTAAAACTGTTCCCGAAAAGATGTTACTCAGATTAAAAGATTGGTTTTCCAAATATGATTTTTCGGTCAAGCATATAAAAGGGTCCCAGAACCTTATCCCTAATATGCTATCCAGACTCTCAAAACCAGAAAAACCTCTCACCCTGTTTTCCACTACATACCACTTTCCGATCATCTCCATGGCTACCTCACTACCCCCAGAAGCTCTTACTAAGAAAACTTTTCCTTTTGACAAAAACTTCTCTTCTGTCTTTGCCATCCAAGAATTTGCAAAGAAAGCTCTCTTTCGCTTCTTCATGAAAGCCTACCTTGTCACCAAACCCTTTCCGTTGTCCACCTTCCACCCAAAAAATATGTTCCTTACAGGTTTAACCCTTGATCCATCCAAAGAAACCACTGAAGATGTGTTATGGTACATCTAGTGCCTAACAGTCCTTTATGCCACTAAGTTAGTCCTACCAATTACTCCCACATTGGAACATCTTCTTAATCCTGACAAAGCCACCTCTCTTACCTGGACATTACTTGAATGGTTTTCCCCCATCCCATGGTGGAGAAAGAAGCTACAACAATTGTCAGAAATTTACAATCTTGAACGTATGCCTGCCTCTGAAGCACAACTGTTCACATCAGTATTCATTATTCACATGCCATACTTCCAACATCCAGACACAAATCTTTTTTGGACTCAAGACTAGGTATATAAATGGTTTACCGCCCCTCACCCAGCTGTCATTGACAATGAAATCCAATCCAACCTGTACAATTATCTTTATCAATTAAACCATCAAACTCCTCCACACAAGACATCTTCCACACCTCTTTAGGTCCACAACATGATCTCATCATGATCCCCACTCCCTCTGCCATATCTAAACCAAAGTCCACAGGCATCATCATTAAAGAAGAAAAACTAGACTACACCGACTTCCTCTACCAAGATTCACAAGACCCATGGGAAGAATTCCTTCCCCTCAGCCAACATCTCCTACAGTTTCCACAACCAACTATGAATGAACCAAGCTCATCATCCCAACCCTCCAAAGTTGATAAAGCCACTCAAATGCCAAGTCCTAAGTCATCACCCTCCAAACCAGGATGTCGAAAAGATTCCCCTTATCCACTTTACCGTGGTCCCCACTGTAAGCATCCAAAGCTCTCCAAAACCTTTTTCCCACCAACCTCTTGTGACAATCCCTATGAAACAGAAAGCTCATCTGAAGACGACTACATAAATCTCCACTCTCCATAAAGTAGTTTGTCTTGTTGTAATAATTATGTCTTGCTTTATGCTTTTGTCTTATTATTAAAGTTTACTTTTACTTTACGCTTTACTTTTGTCAAAGTCATGCTTTAATTATTAAAGCCCCCTTTGTCGCTTTGTAATAATTAAAGTTGTGTCATGATGTATCTTTTACTTTTGCTTTTGTAAAAGATAGGGGTCCTGTCCTATCTCCCTGAGAATTCTCCTATATAAAGAGTTCTCCCCCCCACTTGTAAGATATAGAAGTTTTCCAAGAAATAAACTTTCGTGTGCTTTCATAAAACCATGAATTTCTAAACACTCTTCTCTCTCTCTGCAAATGAAGATCTAAAGAACGGAAAAGAATAAAAAATTGAATTTGTTCATTTTGAAAACTTAAGGAAGTATGCTCTGCACTTGCCTTCTAGTAAGGATCCTGTGCATCAGAAAACTTTCGATCATTTCTTATCTGGTTTGGTACCTTGTTTTAGACTAAAGAAAAGTCTGTTTTGGGTTGTATAACATGACATGAAAATGTTTCAAAGTTTTTTATCTCAGAGGTATATCGGCTGGAAACCCGAACTTGCAGACTGCTGGTCCAAAGTACAGTTTTATCTATTGTAGTTCTGGTATAACAATGCCACGTATTCTCGCTGATCTCTTTTAGTATCTGAGATAAAAAAGAACATCAAAACTTGGAAATATTGTTTACCACGTGTTGAGTTTGCCTGTAATCGTTCTGTTGATTCTGCGACTAAGTATTCACCGTTTGAAATTGTTTATGATTTTAATCCTTTAACCCCATTGGATTTAACTCCATCACCTGTTTCTGAGCATGTTAACTTAGATGACAAGAAAAAAGCTGAAATTATTAAACATATACATGAGAGGGTGAAGTTCAACAACATTGAGCAGAGAACTGAGCAATATGCTAAACAAGCCAACAAAGGGCAACATAAGCTTGTCAAGGAATGATTTTCGGAACGAAGAAAATCTAAGTTATTACCTCGAGGGGATAGTCAATTCCAAGTATTGGAACAGATCAATGACAATGCATACAAGTTGAATTGCTACTTTTAATGTTTCTGATTTGAGTCCTTTTGATGCAGGTGATGATTTGAGGACAAATACTCTTTAAGAGGAGGGGAATGATGAGCTTGAGGATCAATAATACCAGTCGGTCCGACCACTACCACCCAATGGTGAAGCCACTCCTTGGCTATAAAACATGATGAACTGTGGTTGGTACGATCGATCTCAAATCCAAAAACTTTTTGATGCACAAGATCCTACAAAGAGGTGAGTGCAGAGCATACTCATTAAAAAGGTGATGCAAATTCCACAATGAAACTTTGAAATCCACACTTAATTTATAGTTTCAACTTCCCAAGAAAGTTCTAAACAGATTCATGATTAACAAAACCGACGACGTAAATTCCAGAGGTGATCCTGAATAGGCACTAGTCTGGTTTGCACTGTCGGATAACAAGTCACGTACATTCAATGGTATCAATCTCAACTTTGGAGTTGATATTCAACAAAGTATCATTCTGTGCTCTGGCATTTTGGGTTTACCAGTTGAGGACTGATTCAAAAGGTTTGGGAGGTTCTAGGTGGCCAGATGAGGTAATTGGTAAAGGGACAAAGGGTTTGGACACGACATTTCGTTGGGAGTCGGTATGGGTTTCTAAAGGAGGAAAAGAGGAAGAATAGTCTGAAGAAGTGGATGAAAACATCATACAAGCCAGTGGTGCTGTTGGAAGTGGGATTGCTGATGGAGTTCGTCTGGTATGGGGGCCAGAAAGACATGCTTTAATATTGGCTCATTGAATCCATTAAGCTTATAGAACAGCAGGGACATTCGCTTGTAATGGAAATCAAGATCCTTAGCATTGAGGGAACAACATTTCATGTTGAGATAGTCTCGGCGTGCAGCTTCAAAGACTGTAGAGGGGTCCCCAAGGAATTGATCATGGAGAACAGCAAGAGCACTTGAGACTTCTGGTAGATCAACAAATTGTAATTGGCGGTAGCGACCTAAGGAATCAAACCAATGTCTTAGAGCACCCGTAAAACGAGTAGCAAACTCTCTAAGGATTGATTGAGTTGTGGCGCCTGGCCTTAGCATTTGAAGGTCAATCCAGGCAGACATTTCATTAAGGCGATCACGCCATTTATGAGATGGAAGATCATCAAATGTGAACCATGGGCCATTGGAAGATGCAGAGATGGACACGACATGTCGTTGGGAATCTAGCTGTTTCTGATACAGTCGACCACTCTCCTACTACAGATGACCAAACTTCTGATTCAAATCTAGCTGTTTCTGATAACCATACTGAGACTGACACAGAATCTTCAGTATCCACTAGTGATTCTGAAAAGTCCTATGCTGATATCACTAGAATCTTGATGGCCCAACCTGATCAACCTCCTCAAGGCCAAACTTCTCATACCGAACCATATGTTGATATTCCCTCAGACATTGACCAAGAGATGCCTGAATCTTCTACCACAAACCAACCTCCTCCAGCTCAAGCCCAAACCAGTCCACCGAGTCAAAAATCTTCCAATGGCCCATGGTTCACATTTGATGATCTTCCATCTCATAAATGGCGTGATCGCCTTAATGAAATGTCTGCCTGGATTGACCTTCAAATGCTAAGGCCAAGCGCCACAACTCAATCAGTCCTTAGAGAGTTTGCTACTTGTTTTACGGGTGCTCTAAGACATTGGTTTGTTTCCTTAGGTCGCTACCGCCAATTACAGTTTCTTGATCTACCAGAAGTCTCAAGTGCTCTTGCTGTTCTCCATGATCAATTCCTTGGAAACCTCTCTGCAGTCTTTGAAGCTGCACGTCGAGACTATCTCAACATGAAATGTTGTTCCCTCAATGCTAAGGATCTTGATTTCCATTACAAGCGAATGTCCCTACTGTTCTATAAGCTTAATGGATTCGATGAGCCAACATTAAAGCATGTCTTTCTGGCCTCCCTACTAGACGAACTCCAACTAGACATACAAAGACAACTCACCGCATCCAATCTTGTTCTTGACAACATCTCTCTCAGCAAAATCTTCCAGCTTGCCAAAACCTGTCTTGACAAACTTTGCGAGCAGAAACAGTTTTTCAAAGAACTGTTGAAAGATAAAGAACCATTCTGGAGTGCTTGCAAAAAGCCTTATTTGCAGATCAAATGCAAAAAGAAGAAGGATTGTGATTGCAGTCTTAAAAAGAAAAGGCATTTTAAGAAATTTAAAAATCCAGATCATTCATCCAGACCTCGCAGATCCAGAAAGCCTTACAGATTCTTCCGAAAGAAGTCATCTTCTTCCAGAGACTTTAAACGGAGAAAATCAAGTAGATGTTTCATCTGCAAGAAGAAAGGCCATTATGCCAAAGATTGTCCCAACAAGCGAGAAAAATCTATTCGGTTAGTTGAGCATCTCCAAGCCACTACAGATTACTCTCCAGAAAAGGATGAACTGGAATTCTATTTCTCTGAACAAGATGAACCCAATGATGAAATAGTGTTCGCACTACAGAACTCCTCTGATGATTCAGACAGTGATCCGTCCCAAGTCATTTTCCACCAACAGTTACTGTCTCTTGACACTACTGTTCCCATACCATCCATCAAACTCCAGATCTTGCCCTCAAAATTCCAAAGGCCTGTTCCAGCAATTGGTCTCATAGACACTGGTGCCCAACGCAGCAAGTTAAACCCACATATTCTTCCACCAGAATACTGGACAGAATATGAAGCACATTTCAAAGTTGTCAATGGCAAACTATTCACCACCTCCCTGATTACCAAAAAACCCATTGGTATTCAAATTTTCCTCAATTGTGTCATTTGGACCAAGGTTATTGGTTCAACCCTTCCTAATATCTTGGTAGGTTTTGACATCCTTCACCAGATCAAACATCTCTAAATCATTCCCACTGGAATTCAAGTCAAGTCTATGTTCAAACCTTTCACAGACATTCTGAAACTCTACAATCTGTCTAACGCTCCCCAGTCCTACCAGGATATTTCAACCAAACTTTTAAGTTTCTGTCCAGAGTCCCATTCTGAGTTCACCCATCCAAACCCATTGTGGAAAAATAAGTCTTTCTTCATTAAGTTACCTTTCAAACTCAACGAAGACATTAACCCAACCAAAGCTACTCATCCAGGAATGAGTCCTTCTGACTTACTCCTAGCCCAACAGGAATGTTCTCAATTGTTAGCCCAAGGTTTAATTGAGCCCACACATTCTCAATGGGCTTGCCAAGCCTTTTATGTTGAAAAGCATTATGAAATTGTCAGAGGCAAGAAACGCCTAGTCATTGACTACCAGCCATTAAACATGTTTTTACAAGACGACAAGTTCCCCTTGCCCCGTCGACAAAGCATGTTTACTTTTCTAAAAAATGCCTAGATCTTTTCAAAATTTGATTTAAAATTATGCTTATGGCAATTAGGCATTGAACCCTCTGAACGTTACAAAACTGCTTTTTGTATCCCAAATGCCCATTTCCAATGGACCGTCCTACCTTTTGGCCTCAAAACTGCCCCATCCATTTTTCAAAAATCCATGGTCCATATCTTTCAACCCATCCTGCATCATGCATTGATTTACATTGACGATATCTTGCCTTTTTCAGGATTACATGATGAACATCGCCAGCTGTTAACCCAATTCTATGATATTGTCCAAAATCATGGAATTATGCTGTCTGCCAAGAAAAGCACCATTGCCACGGAGAACATTGAATTCCTTGGCATGATCATAAAAAATGGCCATTATCAGCCAGGAAAACACATTGCCCAAGAGTTGCTTCACTTTCCAGATCAGCAACTTTCCAAAAAGTAAGTTCAACAGTTTCTCGGCATCATCAATTATATCAGAGACTTCATCCCACATGTGGACCACTACACTCGCCACCTCTCAACTTTATTAAAAAAGAAGCCCCCAGAATGGAATGCTGACCACACAAATGTTGTCACTACTCTTAAACAAATTGCGCAAAATCCACCTCCTTTAAAGTTGATTACTGATGGAAAGTGCATATTACATACAGACGCAAGTGATGAATCATGGGGTGCCATCCTCCTTGAAGAAATCAATGGAAAAGAATACTTTATCGCCTACGCTAGTGGACAATTTTCTGACACACGGAAGCATTACCATAGCGTGTTCAAAGAAATCTTAGCGGTAAAGAATGACATAAAAAAGTTTGAGTATCATCTGATTGGACACCATTTTCTCATCCGAATAGACAGTTCGGCCTTCCCCAATATTCTCAATTTCAAAGGTAAAATTGTTCCTGAAAAGATGTTACTCCGATTAAAAGATTGATTTTCTAAATATGATTTTTCGGTCAAGCATATAAAGGGATCCCAGAACCTTATCCCTGATATGCTATCCAGACTCTCAAAACTAGAAAAACCTCTCACTCTGTTTTCCACTACATACCACTTTCCGATCATCTCCATGGCTACATCATTACCCCCAGAAGCTCTCACCAAGAAAACTTTTCCCTTTAACAAAAACTTCTCTTCTATCTTTGCCATCCAAGAATTTGCAAAGAAAGCTCTCTTTCGCTTCTTCATGAAAGCCTACCTTGTCACAGAACCCTTTCCATTTTCCTCCTTCCACCCAGAAAATCTGTTCCTTACAGGTTTAACCCTTGATCCATCCAGAGAAACCACTGAAGATGTGTTATGGTACATCTGGTGCCTAACAGTCCTTTATGCCACTAAGTTGGTCCTACCCATTACTCCCACTTTGGAACATCTCCTTAATCCCGACAAAGCCACCTCTCTTACCTGGACATTACTTGAATGGTTCTCCCCTATACCATGGTGGAGAAAGAAGCTGCGAAAGAAGCTGCGAAAGAAGCTGTAACAACTGTCAGAGGTTTACAATCTTGAACGTATGCCTACCTCAGAAGCACAACTGTTTACCTCAGTCTTTATCATTCACAGGCCATACTTCCAACATCCAGACGCAAATCTCTTTTGGACTCAAGACCAGGTATATGAATGGTTCACTGCCCCACATCTAGCTGTCATTGAAAATGAAATCCAATCCACCCTGCACAACTACCTTTGTCAATTAAACCACCAAACTCCACCCCACAAAGATATTTTCCACACCTCCTTAGGTCCACAACATGACCTCCTCATGATCCCCACTCCATCCGCCATATCCAAACCGAAATCCACGGGAATCATTATTAAAGAAGAAAAGCCAGACTACACTGACTTCCTTTTCCAAGACTCACAAGACCCCTGGGAAGTATTTCTTCCTTTAAGTCAACATCTTCAACAGTTTCCCCAGCCATCCCCCACAATAAAACTTTAAAATCCACACTTAATTTGTAGTTTCAACTTCCCAAGAAAGTTCTAAACAGATTTATGACAAATAAAATCTTGACCCAATGCTTAAGAAAACATGAACCAAAGGTATAGAGAATGATATTGACGCCACACTCAAGAAATAGATGAGAAGGTGAGTGATAAGTCTAAATTTGGAACGCCACAAGAATGCAATTTCTTGATAAGTTCACTAGTTCTCAAAAGAACCAAAGAAAGAATAATCTTTCAAATTTAAATAACATTAATCTCTAATTTTTATTACATAGCAAGGTTGCTGAGTTTAAATAGGCTAAAAGAAACCCAAGATCCTAACAATACAAATGGAAACATTGGAACAACCCTCCAAGTAGGTTTGTCAAAGGATGCTTCAAAAGTCTTCACCAACACACCATAATTAATGCGATCTTTGACAAACTTAATGCTAGCCTACTATAATTAATGCTATCATTGACAAACTTAATGTTAGCCCACCATCATTGATGGTAAACTTACCTTACACATTGACAAACTTGAAACAAAACAAACAAATGAAGTTGAAAAACAAAGGAGTCGTTGAAAATCCCAAGTCTGAACAAGCTGTAATGAATTAGTCATAAATCCTTCTAGAGAACTCCAAATCTAGCTTTGTAAAATTTATTGGAAAGCTAACTTAATTATCTTTCCAACGGTACATAGCTTGCACATTACTTCTAGCTCAATCAATACAATTTTTATTCCAAATTTGACCTTTCTGCATTTGATACAAATTGTGTATTTGGTTGCCCAATAACTTGAATAATGCCCACAATGCCTTGTCTTCTCTTCAAGCCCAATTCATGATGTCTTGCATCTTGAATTGCATTTTCAATCCATATTTTCTCAATTAATCCATTTAAAGCAGCTTGCATCTTTTTGGCTCTAGCTCTTGTAATTGCTCCATGAATGTGCAAAGGATCACTTGAAGTTTTAATGGTATTCCCTTGATTGTTATGAGAACTTGTTGTCTTTTCTAGGAAATAAAGGAAAAGAGAGAATTTTTTAGGAAGTCATGATATTGGAAAACTCGGATTATTATTTCCAAAATCTGAGATGCTTACAACTGAGAATGAATTCTCCTTATATAAGAAAATTCAAAGGAAGAGGACAAAACAAGCCATATCCTCTTTTGCTAAAGCAAAAGCAAAAGATTCCAGACATGACAGGACCCCTGACTTTGGATTTTTATTCAAAAGATAAAGTAAAGCAAATGCTTTGCTTTTACGAAAGCTAAAGCAATTATTACAAAGTATTCTTAAAAGTTGTGCGAGGGAGATAAGTTGTCAACATCACTGTCAACTTCAGCAAGTGGCTCTTGCCACCAAGGCAAGTTTTCATAATATCGTCGGGTAGGTGAGTCTGTCGGTGGTGAGTCTGTTGGTGGAGCTATACTTGAGGAGGGAGCATGTGATGCTTCAGCATGATGTAGAACTAAGGTGAATTCTTCCCACGGATCTTGTGAATCCTAAAAGAGAATATCAATGAAATAAGACTTTTCTTCTTTGATTACTGGATGAAGGTGACCTGGTAGTCGGGATGACCCTAAGTTCATGTTGTGGACCAAGTGAAGTGTGTTGGATATCTATGGGGGGAGATTGGACATTATTGAGCTCAAAGAGAAAGTTTTTTATGGCAAAGATAAGACTGGGGTCATGAGTTAATGGAAAACTATGCGGAATAATTTTCCATTCATAGGCTTGGTCTTGAGTCCAAAAGAGTTTGGTGACAGGGTGCTAGAAATAAGGACAATGGACAATAAAGACTGAGGTGAACTGTTCTCCTTCTTAGTCAGGGAGGAGATTAATATACACAATCTTCTATGATCACTACTGTTCATACAGCCCATGAACATTTGCCCATTACCGGGTTCAATAAAGAAGGATGTCTCGTCTACCCAGCCAAAATGAATGGTCATTTTCTATGGGATGCACCTGGATCAGGGAACTGTGACCCAGATTATCCTTGTTGGGATGATTGGGAAGATGATGATTTATTTTCCAAAAGGAAACCAAAGCCAAAAAAGAAACTCCATCATCCATGTAAACATTTCCAACCAAAACCATGTGATGATCCACCCCCATCTTCACCATATCCATTACCCATTTACACAAAAGAACTCAAATGGATTGCAAAACACTACAAGTCTGAAGTTCTTTCCCCAGTCCAAAATAATTCACCACTCATACAACCCACCGCTTGTATAAACCATGAATGGGAAGTTTCTTTTCTTGACCAGTTTGAACTGCTATTATTATCGTAGTGTAGGAAAGCTGTGAAGTGTCTCAAACAGGCTTGGTGTCAGGTGTTTGAAAAGATAATTTGACTTGACCATTTTGTCTTCTTTCAAACATGGCTTCTGTTATTTGAACTGGTTCAGAGTTTTGGTGGAAATGCTCATAGTTGGTCAACCATTCAAGAGGCATGAGTTTGAGCAATTCTTGTTTATAGATTTGTTTGGGGATTTGGATGATGGTTGGAATTGTGTCTGTGTCTGCGAGAATCATTAAGGCATCAGATGTGGTGTGTGGTGTGGGATGATCAAGTGCATGATTCTGTAATCGATACACTATTTGGTGATGAAGAGTTGCTACTTTTGATGTGGGTGTTTGTTATGCTCCTTGGAGTTGGATTTGGACCTTAAGGGTCATGGGAAGGTTGGGATCCTCAAGAGAGAGGTTTGAATTTGGGTAAAAGGTTAACAAGACACTGCCAGCATGGAGTGTGGTCAGGACGGCTCCTATAACAGCATGTTGGTACTGTTTGAACCTGGTGTCTAACAGTGCAATCCTGGCCGTCACAGGTAAACCTTTTCTGCCATGGAGGGTGAGGATCAATCTTACACCGCCAAGGTGGAGATGTGTATATCCTTCTTGTTTCTAGTTGGCGACGAGATCTTGGGGTATTTCTAAAGTGACATACTGGTTATACCAGTAGTCAATCCAAAAGACTACTTCGCAAATTTTCCACCTTTTGATACCCAATCCGACTCTCACACAAAAGCTGTTTCAAAACCCTTCATTCCTTCGACCATAACCTCCACCAGCCATCTTGAAGACCCTCAACCTTTTGAGGCAGTTCTCAACTGGCAAATACAAAATGCTAGAGCACAAAATGAGACCTTGATGGACATTCATAAACAGGTTGACAGGATTAGTTTACGAACCGATGCTGGTAGTGTTCTCTTAACCTTTTATCCAAATTTCAACCTTTCTCTTGTGGATCCCAACCTTCCCACAACCATCAAAGTTCAGATCCAGCTCCAAGGAGCCGACCAGACACCCACATCAAAGCTTGCCACTCTTCATCACCAAATAGTGTATCGATTACAAAATCATACACTAGATCTTCCTACACTTTACACCACATCTGATGCCTTAATAATCCTTACTGACACAGACACAATTCCAACCATTATCCAAATTCCCAAACAAATCCAGAAACAAGAATTGCTCAAACTTATGCCTCTTGAATGGCTGACCAATTATGAGCACTTCCACCAAAACTCTGAACCAGTTCAAGCAACAGAAGCCATGTTTGAAAGACGACAAAATGGTCAAGTCAAACTATCTTTTCAAATACCCAGGCCTCAACCTATTTCAGTAACTCCAAGGCTTTCTTACACTGCTATGATTACAGCAGTCCAAACTAGTCAAGAAAAGAAACTACCAATTATGGTTTCTCATCCAAAGGGTATCCTGTATATCCTGATAAAATCAATGGTCATTTTCTATGGGATGTTCCTGAAGCCCATATGTGTAATCTAGATTGTCCTTGCTTGGATGATACGGATCTTGAAGATGATCTCAAAGTCATGGGAAAAAAGAAAAAGAAAAAACCTTCTCATTCAAAAACATCTTGCAAATCTTTTCCTCCACTATCTCCACCAGATCCCAAACCTCTTGTTCAACCAATAAGATCATGCTTAATGTTTTTAGGTCAATCTTATGAAGAGACCTTCCCTCCACTTGAAAAGCAGACAGACACTCAAACCAGAGTTGTCTCTAAACCTTTTGTTCAATCCCCAGTTACAGCCTCTGGGCAACCTGAAGAGCCAAAACAGTATGAAGCTATTTTAAATTGGCAAACCAAAAATGCCAATGCTCAGAATCAAACCCTCAAACAACTTGGAAAAAGAATTGATCGAGTTGCCAGTCAAGTCTCCCAGACTGAAATTAAAGTTGATTCAATCAGCCATCGTCTTGATCAGATGTACATACATCTACAAGACCGTATCTCTGAGTTAGTTATCGATCTTAGACGAATGATCAATAATCATATCTGGGGTCCCGAGTTTAACAAGAAAGAGGCAGAGATCAGAAAGCTCAAAGCTGAATTGACAAGAATTGATGCTGAAAAGACTCGTCCAACACTTTTCACCCAGACACAATCCACACTTGTGCCTCCTCCTGTGTTTGAAACATATTCACCATTTTATACACCTCCCAGGCCTCACTGACCTGTTTACAACTAATTCTTTGGTTTCTCACATCTCCAACCACCTCCTCAACCAAAACCCTCTTCACCTAAAAAATCAAAGTTCAAAGTAAAAATTTCAGAACCAAAAACAAAGCCAACTTCATCCTCATCTACTCCTCCGGTACCTCCCGAAGATTCACCACAAGCAACTCATGACCCTCCTAAAAAAGATAAAGGACCAATGGATCAGTATCATTATCAAATTGTCCATGACTCATCTCCTGAATCCTCTGAACCAGAAACAGTATGTGAGTCCAATTCGTCAGAGTCACACTCATCCTCCTCATCCACAAACTCAACCAGTACCTCCACTGACTCTGAATCAGAATATGCTGACATTACGAGCATATTGATGGTAACTAAAACTGAAGATCCCAGTGCTTCAACTTCTACACCAATTGTTGAAGACAGTTCTTCTGATAATGAGCATAAAGTATCTCACACAGAACTAGTGCCACCTATGCCACCACCAGCTCATGATCACTCCACAAAACCATCTTCAGCATCTTGGTTCACATTTGATGACATTCCCCATCACAGATGGTCTGCTAGACTTTAAGAATTTACCGCATGGATTGATCTCCAAGGAACAAAGCCGATCTACGGGTTCTTTGAGAGATTGGTTAGAAAGCTTGGGAGAATATAGACAACTCCAATTCATGCAATCACCTGTTGGCACCGCACTCAACATCATCCATGAACAATTCATTGGTGAAAAAACAGCATCTATCGATGCAGACAGAAAAGAGTATCATCAGATGAAGTGTTGTTCTCTCAAAAGACATCTTTTGAAATCTCATTACAAAAGAATGAGTATTCTATTTTACAAGCTGAATGGATTCAACGAACCTTCTCTTAAACATGTCTTCATAGCCTCTCTTCCTTCTGAGTTACAACCTGATCTTCAAAGAAAACTCACAGACACTAATCTCAGCAATGCTGACATCTCTTTGGGAAAGATTTTTCAAATGGCAATGTTATGCCTGGATAAAATCTGTGAGCAGAAGGAATTCTTCAAAGATCTCATGGCAGACAGAAAACCCTTCTCTGAAGCTTGTAAAAAATCTTATCTCAAGATGGAGTGCAAAGATGAAAAGAAGTGTGCTTGTTCGCCCAAAAAGAAAAAAAACATTTTCAAAAACACTTCCACAAAAAATCATCCTCCAAAAAACCTTTCCGGTATTTCAGAAAAAGGATGTCTCCTAGTACAGAAAGAAAAAGCATAACTGTTGTTTCATTTGTAAAAAACGTAGTCACTTTGCTCAAAACTGTCCCCATAAGTCTGCCAAAGCTGTTCGTCTCATACACCATCTTCAACATTCTTCCCTGTTATCTGAGAACGAAGATGTTGAATCAAACTTTTCTGAACAATCAGAACAAGATGACTAAACTGCTTTCATCATCGCAGAATCTTCAGATTCTAAGGATATTTCAGTCATCTCTACAGTTCAAAATGTCAACCATGTTTCCACCATTCCCAGACCTTCACTCAAAATGTCAATCCTTCCTTCCAAGTTTCATAAACCTGTTCCTGTCATCGGGTTTATTAACACTGGTGCAGATACCAGTATGATTGACCCTTCTATTCTTCCCTCAGATTATTGGTAACCTCATTCAAAGCTTTTCAGAGCTGTTAATGGAGAAACTTTTGAGACCACTTTGATTACCAAAAAATCCATTGGTATTCAATTCTTTCCGAATTGTATAATTTGGAAAAAGATTGTAGCCTCCAAACTCCCTGATAAAGATCTCCTCATAGGTTTTGATATTCTTCATTTGGTTAAAAACTTATTCCTCACCAGTTCTGGAGTTCGCTACAAACAAATGTTCTTACCCTATACCGATACTCTCCGTCTGTATGCACTTTCAGAAACACTACCTCTATACAGTCATCTCTCCCATAAGTTCTTAGAGTTTTGTCCAGAAAATCATTCACAGTTTCACCATCCTTCACCTCTTTGGAAGAATGAACAATTTTTTATCCATCTTCCTTTCAAACTCAATGAAGACATAAATCCCACAAAAGCTTCTCACCCGGGTATGTCTCCTTCAGATTTCTTGCTTGCCAAGCAAGAATGCTCTCAGTTACTCCAACAAGGTCTAATTGAACCTACTGATTCAGATTGGGCTTGTCAAGCCTTCTATGTTGAAAAACGATCTGAATTAGTTCATGGTAAAAAGAGATTAATTATTGATTACCAGCCACTTAATTCTTTTCTTAAAGATGATAAGTTTTCCCTTCCAAAAATCTAGACCTTGTTTGTCCATCTTCAAGGGGCTCGTATCTTCTCTAAGTTTGATTTAAAAGCTGGTTTTTGGCAACTTGGTATTTCACCAGTTGACCATCACAAAACTACCTTTTGCATTCCTGATGCCCATTATCAATGGACCGTTATGCCCTTTGGTCTTAAAGTTGCTCCTTCATTATTTCAAAAGGCCATGACAAAAATCTTTAGTCCTATCCTCCACCATGCTCTGGTCTACATTGATGATATTTTGTTATTTTCCTCTGACCATGAGAGCCACCAGAAGCTCCTTTTAGATTTCTTTCATATTGTGCAGGCACATGGAATCATGCTTTCCGAAAAGAAAAGCAGCATAGCCAAGGAATCCATTGACTTTCTTGGCATGGTGATTAAAGATGGCCACTACCAACCTGGTCCACACATTGCAACTGAATTATTAAAGTTCTCAGACACAAATTTCACCAAAAAGCAGATACAATAATTCCTCGGGATTGTTAATTATGTCCGTGATTTCATCCCAAAAGTTGCAATCCACACAGGCCAGCTGTCATGCATGCTAAAAAAATAGTGCCCTCCATGGGGCCCACCACAGACAGAAGCTGTCAAGCAGCTAAAGGTGATAGCCCAGTCACCTCCTCCACTCCGAATTCCCACATCTAGCCAACGCATCCTCCAGACTGATGCCAGTGATGATTACTGAAGCACCATTCTTCTCGAAGAAATCAATGGCGTGCATCATTTCTGTGCACATGCAAGCAGGTAGTTCAAAGACTCTGAAAAGAACTACCATGTGATCTACAAAGAGATTTTGGTAGTCAAGTATGGAATTAAAAAAATTGAATTTCATCTCATCAGCCACAAATTTCTTATCAACATGGATAACTCTTCTTTTCCCCGAATCTTTGACTTCAAAAACAAGTTGCTCCCTGACAAGTAACTGCTCAGTCTCAAAACTTGGTTTGCTAAATATGATTTCACTGTTCAACATATAACAGGCAACCAAAACCTCATTCCAGACTTCCTCACACGTCCAGCTATAAATAAACCCTCACTTATTTCCTCAATCCATACCATTCTAGTAATAGCCATGCATCGCCAACTTCCTTTCAAAGCTCTCAACCAGAGAAACTTCCCCATGAACATCTCTTTCCAATCGGCTTACCAGCTGCAAGATTTTGCAAAGAAGTTCCTTTACAAGTATTTCTTTAATGTTCAGACCAAAAAACCTGACCGTTTTCCTAACCTTTGCATGGAACACATGTTCCTCACCGGCCTCACTCTCTCCTCTCTGTCCATATGTGAAGATGAGCTTTGGTACATGTGGTGTCTCACCACCTTGTATGCTACGAAGCTAGTTTTCCCCATCAAACCAGTCCTGACTCACCTTACCACTCCTGAGTTCTCACCAGACCTTCTATGGACTCTCCTCGAATGGTATTTCCCCCTCAGATGGTGGCATAAACAACTCCAGAATATGTGTACCTTTCACATATTAGATAGAATGCCAGAACAGGAAGCTAACATGTGGACAACAGTTTTCATCATCCACAGGCCCTACTTCCAGCACCCAGAAACAAGAGACTACTGGACACAAGACATGGCATATGAATGGAAAACTTACCCTCGTCTTTATACCCTCATCCATTCACCAGAGTTGTCTCTAAACCTTTTGTTCAATCCCCAGTTACAGCCTCTGGGCAACCTGAAGAGCCAAAACAGTATGAAGCTATTTTAAATTGGCAAACCAAAAATGCCAATGCTCAGAATCAAACCCTCAAACAACTTGGAAAAAGAATTGATCGAGTTGCCAGTCAAGTCTCCCAGACTGAAATTAAAGTTGATTCAATCAGCCATCGTCTTGATCAGATGTACATACATCTACAAGACCGTATCTCTGAGTTAGTTACCGATCTCAGACGAATGATCAATAATCATATCTGGGGTCCCGAGTTTAACAAGAAAGAGGTAGAGATCAGAAAGCTCAAAGCTGAATTGACAAGAATTGATGCTGAAAAGACTCGTCCAACACTTTTCACCCAGACACAATCCACACCTGTGCCTCCTCCTGTGTTTGAAACATATTCACCTTTTTATACACCTCCCAGACCTCACCAGCCTGTTTACAACCAATTCATTGGTTTCTCACATCTCCAACCACCTCCTCAACCAAAACCCTCTTCACCTAAAAAATCAAAGTTCAAAGTAAAAATTTCAGAACCAAAAACAAAGCCAACTTCATCCTCATCTACTCCTCCGGTACCTCCCGAAGATTCACCACAAGCAACTCATGACCCTCCTAAAAAAGATAAAGGACCAATGGATCAGTATCATTATCAAATTGTCCATGACTCATCTCCTGAATCCTCTGAACCAGAAACAGTATGTGAGTCCAATTCGTCAGAGTCACACTCATCCTCCTCATCCACAAACTCAACCAGTACCTCCACTGACTCTGAATCAGAATATGCTGACATTACGAGCATATTGATGGTAACTAAAACTGAAGATCCCAGTGCTTCAACTTCTACACCAATTGTTGAAGACAGTTCTTCTGATAATGAGCATAAAGCATCTCACACAGAACTAGTGCCACCTATGCCACCACCAGCTCATGATCACTCCACAAAACCATCTTCAGCATCTTGGTTCACATTTGATGACATTCCCCATCACAGATGGTCTGCTAGACTTTAAGAATTTACCGCATGGATTGATCTCCAAGGAACAAAGCTGATCTACGGGTTCTTTGAGAGATTGGTTAGAAAGCTTGGGAGAATATAGACAACTCCAATTCATGCAATCACCTATTGGTACCGCACTCAACATCATCCATGAACAATTCATTGGTGAAAAAACAGCATCTATCGATGCAGACAGAAAAGAGTATCATCAGATGAAGTGTTGTTCTCTCAAAAGTCCTGGACCCAGCACACTGAAAATTTTCATGCTGCGGATGGAAAGATGTTTTCAACAAAACTGATTGCCAACAAACCCATTGGTATTTAGATTTTCCCAAATTGTGTTATCTAGACAAAAGTCATTGGTTCAAAACTTCCTGACAAAGACATCTTGTTAGGCTTTTATATCATTCACCAGATCAAACACCTCCAAATCCTTTCCTCAGGCATAAGAGTCAAAACCATGTTAAAACCCTACATAGAAATTCTCAAACTTTTCGATTTGACTGATTCACCATAGTCTTACAACGATATTTCAACCCAACTTCTGAAATACTGTCGAGAATCCCATTCTGACTTTTCCCATCCAAACCCTTTATGGAAAAACAAGTCTTTCTTTATTCAGTTACCTTTCAAACTGAATGAAGACATCAATCCTACTAAGGCTACTCATCCAGGAATGAGCCCATCCGACCTAGCCTTAGCCCAACAAGAGTGTTCCCAACTCTCGGCCCAAGGACTTATCGAGCCCACATCCTCTTAATGGGATTGTCAGGCTTTTTATGTTGAAAAACGTTCTGAACTTGTTAGGGGAAAAAAGTGATTAGTCATTGACTATCAACCCTTAAACATGTTCTTACAAGATGATAAGTTTCCTTTACCAAAAAGACAAAGCATCTTCACTTATCTCAAAAATGCCCAGATATTTTCAAAATTTGACCTCAAGTTTGGTTTTTGGCAACTTGGCATTGAACCCTCAGAAAGATACAAAACCGCTTTTTGTATCCCCAATGCTCATTATCAATGGATAGTTTTACTCTTCGGCTTAAAAACTACCCCTTTCATTTTTCAAAAAGCCATGGTCCAAATTTTCCAACCCATTCTGCATCATGCATTGATTTATATTGACGATATTTTGTTGTTTTCAGGCACACATGCTGAACATCGCTAGTTATTAAATCAATTTTTTGATCTCATCCAGACTTACGTCATTATGTTATCAACCAAGAAAAGCATCATTGCCACAGATAATATTGAATTCCTTTGTATGATTATCCAAGATGGACGTTACCGGCCAGGAAAGCACATTACCCAAGAATTGGTCCACTTTTCAGATCAGCATCTCACCAAAAAATAGATACAGCAATTCCTTAGTATCATCAATTACGTCAGGGACTTTATTCCACATGTCGACCACCATACGAGTCAGCTTTTAGCTTTACTGAAAAAGAAACCACCAGAGTGGAACGACAACCACACACTTGCTGTCATTACTTTAAAAAAGATTGCTGAAAATCCGCCACCATTAAAGCTCATTACAGATGGCAAACGGATACTCCAGACTGATGCAAGTGACGAATCATAGGGTGCTATTCTTCTCGAAGAAACCAATGGCAAAGAAAGCTTTATTGCTTATGCTAGTGGATATTTCTCCGACACACAGCAGCACTACCATAGTGTGTACAAAGAAATCTTAGCTATAAAGAATGGTATCAAGAAATTTGAATACCATCTTATCGGCTATCATTTTCTTATCCGAATGGACAGCTCAGCATTTCCCAACATCATGAACTTCAAAGGGAAAACATTTCCAGAAAAGATGTTGCTTAGACTCAAAGATTGGTTCTTAAAATATGACTTCGTTGTCGACATATAAAAGGAACCCAGAACCTCATTCCAGACATGCTCTCTAGACTTGCAAGACCAATCCTGCCCTTGCATTGCATATCCACAGGATATCATTTTCCCATCATTTTTATAGCTACCTCTCTCCCGAATTAAGCTTTAACCCAGAGTACTTTCCCTCTTGGGAAAACCTAAAGTATGGTGACTCATGCTTTAATAATTAAGTTAAGTTTATCGTATGTCCTTTTGTAAAAGTTTGCTTTTTTCTTTCAGCATGTTCTTCTTGATAAAAGTCCTGTCTTATCAAGATGCTCTTTGATGGCTTTCTCCTCTCTATAAAAGAGAAGTCCCTCTCTTTGTAAGATAAGCTGAATCGAAAAAAAAAAAAAAAAGATGTTTTCTTTAGCTATGAGTCTCTAAATTCTCTCTCTCTCTATCAATGAAGCTCTGAAATAGGAACTAAGGAAGATATAAATCTGTTCATTTTGAAACTTAAGGAAGTATGCTCTGCATTTGCCTCTTGCAAGGATCCTATGCATCAGAAAACTTTTGATACTTTCTTATCTGGTTTGGTACCCTGTTTTAAGACAAATGAGTGTCTGTTTTAGGGTTATATAACCTGAAATGAAAACGTTTTCAAGGTTTTTAATCTCAAAGGTATATCGGCTGGAAACCCGAACTTGCGGACTACTGGTCCAAAGTACAGTTTAACAGTTCTAGTTCTGATATAACAATGCCACGTATTCTCTGCTACTCATTTCTAGTATCATAGCCATACATTTCCTTGAAAGTTCCTTGAAAGTTCATAATTTTCAAAATTCTGCTTTTCCCCGACCAAAGTGGTATGATTTAGATCTTCTTTAAATTTGATTTTATGACTTTAGAAGATAGAGAGAGTCCTCCAAACATGGCATCCACTTTATCTAATGACCCCACTCATATTTCTCTTTCCTCAACCTTATCTCATCCAAAGTCTTGCACTAAACAAACCACCAACAAAATTGAAAACCTTATTGAATATTCCTACATCCCGGAGTCAGCCCAGATTAATGAATCTTCTTTCCCTCTTATCAGTCCTTATCAATTATATAAGAGAGGAAATTCCTTCACTCGAAGTATCAAAACCCTCATTTCTATAAAAAGACCACACCCCAAAGAATATATCTAGTCCTCTCGATTGGATCAATGCAGTCTCCAAGCTACCATAGCTGAACAATATGTCACTCTTGAAACCCCCCAAGAGTTGATAACAAATTGGAAAAGAGAATGATATACTCATCTCCATCTCGGAGGAGTAAGATTAATCGTAACCCTACATGGTAGGAAGGGATTACCTGTTACAGCCAGAGTTGCTATGTTGGATTCAAGGTTCAAACAATATCAAGATGCCGTCATTAGTACTGTATTAAGCACTCTCCATGCAGGGTTTGTACTTCTCACCTTTTATCCAAATTTCAACCTTTCCCTATAAGATACCAACTTGCCAACTGCTCTGAAAGTACAGGTTCAGATACAAGGAGCAGAACAGATCTCATCTGTCAAAATTGCAACACTCCATCATCATTTGGTCTATAGGCTTTAAAACCATGCCTTAGATCTCCCTGCACCTAAACACAACTCTGATGCTCTCATGGTGTTAGCAGAATCCGATCAAATTCCAACCATCATCCAAATCCCAAGGTAAATTCCTCGAGATGAGCTAATTAAACTCATGCCTTTAGATGAATTTCCAATTATGAGCAATTCCACAACAACATTGCTCCAATTCAGACATTTGAAGGAATGTTTGAAACAATGCGTGACGGAACAGTAAGAATGACTTTTCGACCCCCACCAAGTGTCAAGAGCCTCTAAGGCTATCTTTTACACAATCATCTATGATCACTGCTGTTCATACAGCCCAGGAAGATTTACCCATTACCGGGTTCAATAAAGAAGGATATCCCATCTACCCAACCAAAATGAATGGCCATTTTCTATGGGATGAACCTGGATCAGGGAACTGTGACCTAGATTGTCCCTGTTGGGATGATTAGGAAGACGATGATTTATTTTCCAAAAGGAAACCAAAGCCAAAAAAGAAACTCCATCATCCATGTAAACATTTCCAACCAAAACCATGTAATGATCCACCCCCATCTTCACCACATCTATTACCCATTTACACAAAAGAACTCAAATGGATTGCAAAACACTACAAGTCTAAAGTTCTTTCCCCAGTCCAAAATAATTCACCACTCATACAACCCACCGCTTGTATAAACCATGAATGGGAAGTTTCTTTTCTTGACCAGTTTGAACTGCTGTTATCATAGCAGTGTAGGAAAGCTGTGAAGTGTCTAAAACAGGTTTGGTGTTAGGTGTTTGAAAAGATAGTTTGACTTGACCATTTTGTCTTCTTTCAAACGTGGCTTCTGTTGTTTGAATTGGTTCAGAGTTTTGGTGGAAATGCTCATAGTTGGTCAACCATTCAAGAGGCATGAGTTTGATCAATTCTTATTTCTGGATTTGTTTGGTGATTTGGATGATGGTTGGAATTGTGTCTGTGTCTGCAATAATCATCAAGGCATCAGATGTGGTGTGAGGTGTGGGAAGATCAAGTGCATGATTTTGTAATCGATACACTATTTAGTGATGAAGAGTTGCTATTTTTAATGTGGGTGTTTGTTATGCTCCTTGGAGTTGGATTTGGACCTTAAGGGTCGTGGGAAGGTTGGGATCCTCAAGAGAGAGGTTGAAATTTGGGTAAAAGGTTAACAAGACACTGCCAGCATGGAGTGTGGTCAGGACGGTTCCTATAACAGCATGTTGGTACTGTTTGAACCCGGTGTCTAACAATGCAATCCTAGCCGTAACAGGTAAACCTTTTCTGCCATGGAGGGTGAGGATCAATCTTACACCGCCAAGGTGGAGATGTGTATATCCTTCTTGTTTCCAGTTGGCGACGAGATCTTGGGTATTTCTAAAGTGACATACTGGTTATACCAGTAGTCAATCCAAAGACTACTCCACAAATTTTCCACCTTTCGATACCCAATCCGACTCCCACACAAAAGCTGTTTCAAAACCCTTCATTCCTTCGGCCATAACCTCCACCGGCCATCTTGAAGACCCCCGACCTTTTGAGGTAGTTCTCAACTGGCAAACACAAAATGCCAGAGCACAAAATGAGACCTTGATGGAAATTCATAAACAGGTTGACAGGATTAGTTTACGAACTGATCACATTGAATCCAAGGTTGATAACATAATCTCACAGCTGCAACAAATCTACCAAGATTTATAGTGCAGAATCATTCAGTTGGATTCCGAATTACGTGCTATGCTCAGTCAAAGATATTATGGTCCTGAGTTTGACCAAAAAGAATGAGAAATCAGGCACTTGAAAGCGGAGCTTGATCAGATTGATTCCGAGAGACAAAGACGTACACTTTTCACTAAGTCACCACTAATCCCTACCATAAGCCCGACTTATCATCCATTCACTCCTATGCTTGGTCCCATAAAACCCTATGATCCTTCTAAATTGTTCGGCATGACGCACACTCTTTTCAAAAATCACCCTTTACAACCCCAGCCAAGGCAAAAACCAAAAGCTACTCCTAAACCACTTAAAATTCATCCACCAGTCACCTCCACCACCGAACAATAATCCCCAGGCTATACACGTGCTCCACCACAGCCTCCACCAACCCAATCCAAAGACAAAGAACCAATGCACCAATATAGTTCTCACCAACTTAAGACATTTGTCCCCTCTGAATTAGAAAGTACAACCTCAGCTACTGATGAAAGTACTTCTGTTACTTAGTCTGAGATAGAATTTTCGGTTTCGACTAGTGACTCTGAAAAGGCTTATGCAAACATTACTAAGCTTTTAATGGCCCAATCAGAGGAAACGGCACCAGCCCAACCAAAAGCTTATTTTGAGATACCCTTAGCTGTTGATGATGACCCACCTGAATCTTCTGCAACACATCATCATCCTCCACCTCCTACCCACACCTCTCACAAACCATTAAATGGCCCATGGTTCACTTTTGATGATATTCCCTCCTCCAAATGCCGAGAACGTCTCCAAGAAATGTCAGCATGGATTGATCTCAAGATGATCCAAGCTGATGCAACCACAGAATCAGTCCTTAGAGAATTCACCACTCGTTTCACAGGATCTCTCAGAGATTGGTTTGACAGTTTAGGGCAGTAAAGACAACTGTAGTTTGTCCAATTGCCTAATGTCTCTAGTGCTCTTGCTGTTTTACATGAACAATTCATCGGAGACCCAAGTGTAGTTTTTGAGGCTGCTAGACGAGACTACCTCAACATGAAGTGTTGTTCCTTAAACTCAAAAGATCTTGATTTCCATTTCAAGAGGATGTCTATCTTGTTTCACAAACTCAACGGATTCAATGATTCGACTCTGAAACATGTCTTTCTTGCTTTTCTGCCTGAAGAATTACAGCCAGACATACAAAGACAATTTACAGCGATGTTTGGAAAGATTTTCCAGATCACCAAGGGATGTTTGGAAAAACTCTGCGAATAGAAACAATTTTTCAAAGAACTGATTAAAGATAAAGAACCTTTCAGAAGTGCCTATAAGAAACCTTATTTGCAGATCAAGTGCAAAGAGAAAAAGAATTGTGATTGTGAACCAAAAAAGAAGAGACATTTTCGAAAACTCCGACGTCCCGATTTTGTTTCAAAATCCAAATCCCGAAGATGGAACAACCAGAGAAAACCATACAAGTTTTTTCAGAAACAGTCTTTTTCATCTAAAGAACAGAGGAAACAGAAGTCCAGCAGATGCTTTATTTGCAACAAAAAAGGCCACTATGCAAAGAATTGTCCAAACAAGGACAAATCTAGCAGATTGATAAAGCATTTACAGATGATTACTGAATACTCTCATGAGAAAGAAGAAGTAGAGTTCTATTTCTCTGAGCATGAAAAACCTCTTGACGAGACAGTGTTCGCACTGGAAAACTAATCTGCAGAATCAGACAGTGATGAGTTCCAAAATATTTTCCACCAACAATCCTTGTCCTTAAACACTGCCATCCCAATTCCTTTCATCATACTCCAAATTTTACCTCCCAAATTCCAAAGACCAATTTCAGCCATTGCCCTCATAGACACTGGGGCTCAGCGAAGTATGTTAAACCCAGATCTCCTTCCCGCACAGTCCTGGACCCAGCACACTGAAAACTTCGTGCTGCGGATGGAAAGATGTTTTCAACAAAACTTATTACCAACAAATCCATTGGTTTTCAGATTTTCCCAAATTGTGTTATCTAGACAAAAGTCATTGGTTCAAAACTTCCTGACAAAGACATCTTGTTAGGCTTTTATATCATTCACCAGATCAAACACCTCCAAATCCTTTCCTCAGGCATAAGAGTCAAAACCATGTTAAAACCCTACATAGAAATTCTCAAACTTTTCGATTTGACTGATTCACCATAGTCTTACAACGATATTTCAACCCAACTTCTGAAATACTGTCGAGAATCCCATTCTGACTTTTCCCATCCAAACCCCTTTATGGAAAAACAAGTCTTTCTTTATTCAGTTACCTTTCAAACTGAATGAAGACATCAATCCTACTAAGGCTACTCATCCAGAAATGAGCCCATCTGATTTAGCCTTAGCCCAACAAGAATGTTCCTAACTCTTGGCCCAAGGACTTATCGAGCCCACATCCTCTCAATGGGCTTGTCAGGCTTTTTATGTTGAAAAACGTTATGAACTTGTTAGGGTAAAAAAGTGATTAGTCAATGACTATCAACCCTTAAACATGTTCTTACAAGATGATAAGTTTCCTTTACCAAAAAGACAAAGCATCTCCACTTATCTAAAAAATGCCCAAATCTTTTCAAAATTTGACCTCAAGTCAGGTTTTTGGCAACTTGGCATTGAACCCTCAGAAAGATACAAAATTACTTTTTGTATCCCCAAAGCTCATTATCAATGGACAGTTTTACCCTTCGGCTTAAAAACTGCCCCCTCCATTTTTCAAAAAGCCATGGTCCAAATTTTGCAACCCATCCTGCATCATGCATTGATTTATATTGACGATATTTTGTTGTTTTCAGGCACACATGCAGAACATCGCTAGTTATTAAATCAATTTTTTGATCTCATCCAGACTTACGAAATTATGTTACCAACCAAGAAAAGCATCATTGCCATAGATAATATTGAATTCCTTGGTATGATTATCCAAGATGGACACTACCGACCAGGAAAGTACATTGCACAAGAATTGGTCCACTTTCCAGATCAGCATCTCACCAAAAAATAGATACAGATTTTCCTTGGTATCATCAATTACGTCAGGGACTTTATTCCACATGTCGACCACCGTACGAGTCAGCTTTGGGCTTTACTGAAAAAGAAACCACCAGAGTGAAACGACAACCACACACTTGATGTCATTACTTTAAAAAAGATTGCTGAAAATCCGCCACCATTAAAGCTCATTACAGATGGCAAACGGATACTCCAGACCGATGCAAGTGACGAATCATGGGGTGCTATTCTTCTCGAAGAAACCAATGGCAAAGAAAGCTTTATTGCTTATGCTAGTGGAAATTTCTCTGACACACAGCAGCACTACCATAGTGTGTACAAAGAAATCTTAGTTGTAAATAACGGTATCAAGAAATTTGAATACCATCTTATCGGCTATCATTTTCTTATCCGAATGGACTGCTCAGCATTTCCCAACATCATGAACTTCAAAGGGAAAACAGTTCCAAAAAAGATGTTGCTCAGACTCAAAGATTGGTTCTCAAATATGACTTCGCTGTCGAGCATATAAAAGGAACCCAGAACCTCATTCCAGACGTGCTCTCTAGACTTGCAAGACCAATCCCGCCCTTGCATTGCATATCCACATGATATCATTTTCCCATAATTTTTATGGCTACCTCTCTCCCGAATTAAGCTTTAACCTAGAGGACTTTCCCTCTTGGGAAAACCTTTTCCATAGTTTTTGACATCCAAGAATTTGCAAAAAGATTTGTTTTTAGGTTTTTTATAAAAGCCTACATGTTAGCAGATTCCTTTCCTTTTTCAACCTTTCACCCAGAAAACTTGTTTCTCACAGGTCTTAACCTTGACCCTTCTAGAGATGTGACTGAAAACGAGTTATGGTACATTTGGTGCCTAACTGTTCTTTACGCCACCAAGTTAATTCTCCCTATCAGGCCTACCCTCAATCATCTCATGAATCCTGACAAATCAACTTCCTTGACCTAGACTCTTCTTGAATGGTTCTCTCCACTTCCCTAGTGGAGAAAAAAGTTACAGCAACTATCCACGGTTTACAATCTTAGTCCAATGCCTAAAGCAGAGGCAAATATGTTCACCTCAGTGTTCATTATCCACAGGCCATATTTCCAACATCCAAACACCACCACTTTCTGGACTCAAGACCAAGTGTTTGAATGGTTCACCACACCACATCCGGCAATTCTTGACCAAGACAATAATATTTCAAAAAATCTTCAAAACTTCCTTTGCCCTGATACCACTCCGTTAACTTGAGACTTTTCAAACCAGTTTTCTTTGCTAGGTTATACAACCCTAAAACAGCTTTCCTTAGCTTAAAACGGGTACCAAACCAGATAAGAAAACAGCTAAAGACCGTCTCAAGTGTTCTGATACACAGGATCCTTCATACAAAGGCAAGTGTAGAGCATACTAACTTGGTTTTGAACAAACTCGTTTTTAAAATTTTCCTTATTCTTTTTCTTATCTATTTCAGAGCTCCATAGAACTTAAGAAAGAGGAGTTTAGAGAGACATGGATAATAGAACACTCAATATATTACTTTAAGGCTCACCTCTTCCTTAGTGAAAAACTAAGAGGAGGCTCCCTTATATAGGGATTACAACGGGAGAAAGCCAAATTTTGAAAAGTGAGACAGGACCCTCATCTTTTCAAAAAGCAAACAACTTTAATAAAGTAAAGTTGGGATAGGGACCCCTAACTTTATCTTTTACATAAAAAGACAAGACATAAAAGCTACTTTAATAAAGTAAAGTAGGGATAGGGACCCCTAACTTTATCTTTTACATAAAAAGACAAGACATAAAAGCTACTTTAATAAAGTAAAGTAGGGACAGGACCCCCTAACTTTATCTTTTACATAAAAAGACAAGACATACGGCGGAGATTACGGAGAGGATAGATTCATCCCGTAATCATCTGAGCTGGAGCTGGATTCAAATCTGCGGTAGTTGACGCAGCTTTTGTGGCAATTGGCTCCATGAGGTTCACAGAATAAGGTGCACTGTTCTAGATAAGTAGGGCCATCATACTGAGGACATCCTTTAGCATGGACAATCCCGGGAATGCAGAGAGATCTGCATTGTGATGGTGGATGAGTGATGATGGGCTCAGATTGTGAAATGACTCGTGATGACTGGCCTTGTTCTGGTGGAGTCTGAAACTCTTGGAGGAGTTGACTGAGCGGTAAAAAGTCATCTTCAGGATCCTGAGAATCCTGGTAGTAAATCTGTGGAGGAGTATCTGGACGTTCTTCTTTGATAATAATACCTTTGCTAGAACCAGAAGGATTAGGTACCATGAACATGTCATGACGAGGTCCAATAGAACTGGAGATGATGTCTTGTGGTGGTGGAGGAACATGATTTAAGGACAGGAGATGATTCATGAGAGCCTTTTTGAACATGGGGTCTTGATCCAGTGTGCTGGGATGAGGGGTTGTGTGGTAGTGGCTGATTTGTGGTTGAGCAAAGAAGGCGGCTGTCTCTGGGTGACGGAAATATGGTCGGTGAAATATGGTCGGTGAACTATGAACTATGATGGATATTTCAAATGAGAATAATGTTTTACAAAAACAAAACGACTCTTTAAATGAAGAGATTAAAGGACTTAAATTAGAGAATAAAACATTGCATGATAGGATTGCATCATTAAAAGAAAAACAGAGCACTTCGCGTGAACATGAAAAGTTACGTGTTAATGATTGGATTAAGGAAAATGAAGATTTAAAGAAGAAGAACAATGAACTTAATGATATTGTGTTAAAGTTCACAAATGGTCAAAAGAATTTGGAAAAATTGCTCAGCTCTCAAAATTATGTCTATGATAAAGGAGGACTTGGGTTTAAGCCTAATTTGAAACAAAAATATTGCAAAAATTATTTTGTTAAGGCTACCTCCGTCAGTGATCATATAGTTGTTCGCCATTATTGTAATAGGAATGGTCATTTAAGTTATTCATGTTCGATTAAAAAAAATGCATATTTTGGAATTAAATGTGTTTGGGTTCCACAAAGAACTATTGTTAACACTCAAGGACCCAAAAAGCTTTGGGTACCTAAAACTTGAGGTTTCTTCAGCACGGATCAAAGAAGAAGAAAAATAAATGGTACTTGGACAACGGATGCTCGAGATATATGATAGGAAATAATTCTTGATTTTCAAGTTTTAACAAAATCGAAAATGGTGGAGAAGTATCATTTGAAGATAATTCAAAAGAAAAGATTATCGGTATCGATAATGTCGGTAAAGATTCTTCTACTTTTATTGAAAATGTGTGTTTAGTTGAAAATTTGAAACACAACTTGCTTAATATTAGTAAATATCTACTCTTTTTTCAAAATGAGCATTGGTAGTTTGGACCGGCTGTGAGTTTTGATGGAATTTTTCATAATTGGAAAGCCATTCAAGAGGCATGAGCTTAAGCAGCTCTTGCTTTTGAATCTGTCATGGGATTTGAACAATGGAAGGGATGCTTTCTAAAGAATCTGCAAGGATCATTAGTGCATATGATGCCGTTTGAGGTGTGGGGAGATCAAGGGCATGGTTTTGTAGTCAGTATACCAGTTGATGATGCAAGGTTGCCATCTTTGAAGAGACTGTTTGTTCAGCTCCTTGGATCTAGATCTGAACCTTCAGAGTAGTTGGTAGGTTTGGATCATCAAGTGAGATGTTGAAATTTGGGTAGAAGGTTAAGAGAACACTTCATGCATGTAAAGTAGTCAGGACTGTTCCTATGACTGCATGCTGATACTCTTTGAAACGGGTATCTAGTAAAGCCAGTCTGGCTGTGACAAGTAAGCCTTTTCTCCCATGAAGGGTGAGAATCAAACGAACTCCTCCAAGATGGAGGTGCGTGTATCCTTCCCTTTTTCACTAAGCAACAAGCTCTGGTGGAATTTCAAGAGTAATATATTGATCTGCTTGTGATGCTTGAAGAGCACACTGATCTAGTCGAGATGACTGGATATATTCTTTTGGAGCAGGTATTTTGGTTGAGATTAGAGTTCTAATACTTCGAGTTAAGGAATTTGGTCGTTGGTATAGTTTATATGGGCTAATGAGAGGCATAGAAGATTCACTAATTTGAGCTGATTCTGGGACATACGAATACTCAACAAGGTTTTCTATTTTTGAAGCCAAGTGTTTAGAACAAGATTTGGGAAGTGAGAGGGTTGAAGAAAGAGTAACAGGAGCAAGATTATCTAAACTGTTTGGTGAAGTCATTTTTTATTCAGGCTTTCCTCTATTTACCTAGTCAAGATGAAAAGCATTATGCTCAAAGATAGAAGATAATTGTACGTGGCTTGTTATACTAGTAGTGCAAAATGACCATCGAGATGACCATCGAGATCTAGTCCCCATTCGAGATGACCATCAAAATATATCCAGTCATCTCGACTAGATCAGTGTGCTCTTCAAGCATCACAAGCAGAGCAATATGTTACTCTTGAAATTCCACCAGAGCTTGTTGCTTAGTGGAAAAGGGCCTTATACATGGACCTCTATCTTGGAGGAGTTCATTCGATTCTCACCCTTCACAGGAGAAAAGGCTTACCTGTCACAGCCAGACTGGCTTTACTAGATACCCGTTTCAAAGAGTATCAGCATGCAGTCATAGGAACAGCCCCGACTACTTTACATGCAGTAAGTGTTCTCTTGACCTTCTACCCAAAATTCAACCTCTCACTTGATGATCCAAACCTACCAACTACTCTGAAGGTTCAAATCCAGATCCAAGGAGCTGAACAAATAGTCTCTTCAAAGATGGCAACCTTGCATCACCAACTAGTATACCGACTACAAAACCATGCCCTTGATCTCCCCACACCTCAAACCACATCAGATGCACTAATGATCCTTGTAGATTCTTCAGAAAGCATCCATTCCATTGTTCAAATCCCAAGACATATTCAAAAGCAAGAGCTGCTTAAGCTCATGCCTCTTGATTGGCTTTCCAATTATGAAAATTTCCATAAAAACTCACAGCTGGTCCAAACTACCGATGCTCATTTTAAAAAAATAGCAGATGGAACTGTAAAATTGACTTTCCAATCACCATCTACTTCCCAGACACCCATTGTTTCTCATTCACCCTCTGAACAATCAACACCTAGAAACTCTTTTTCATACTCCTCAATGATCACAATCGTATCTACGGCACAAGAAAATCTTCCCATCCACGGATTTGCCTCAGATGGCTATCCGATCTACATCAATGGTCATTTTTTATGGGATGTTCCGGGTTCCCATATGTGTGGTCCATATTGTCCTTGCCTCGAAGAAGAAGACGATGATGATTTCAATAGGCATCCCAGGGGGCGTAAAAAGAAAAGTCACAAATTGGATCCATGTCACAAAAAGCCTCCTCTGCCTCCAGATGATCCAGACAGTCTAACACCTTTACCTATTTATAGAAAATGTCTAAGACTATGCAAACAAGAAGCAAATCAACCCGTTCTTCATTCAACACCCATCCAGTCATGTATGATGTTCTCTCCAAGCTCTTACCAAGATCAGTTCCCTCCCCTAGAAAAAAAAACTAATCCCCGGACAAAGGTGACCACCAAACCTTTTATCCACTCTCCAGTCGCTCCAAATGCCCAGCTCGAAGAACCAAAATCTTTTGAAGCTGTTCTAATTGGCAAACTCAAAATGCCAGAGCTCAAAATTCAGCTTTCAGATCTCTTGACGAGAAAATTGAAAAAATGGCTTTCCAAGTCAAGCAGACATACACAAAGGTCGACAAGATCACATCTCAGCTTGAACGTATGTAGACATGCAAAATTGAGTTACCCAACTTGATTCAGATCTGTGGTTTATGATCCAAAACAGATATTGGGGTCTAGAATTCAATAAAAAAAGAAGCAGAGATTAGATAGTTAAAAGCTGAACTTACCAGGATTGATGCAGACAAACAACAGCCTTCTTTATTTACAAAATCTCCCTCATTACCTCTACACACACCAACCTTTAGTGCATACCAACCTTTCTACACGCCATCCACCACTAGACAACTTGTAGACTATGCCAAATTATTTGGCCTGTCTCATCTCAAACACACTTCAACTCCTGCTCATCCTAAGCCACGATCTAGACCCACTAAGAATCAATCACCTCCAGCCTATCATCCAACTCCAACAGTTCCAGATCCAGAACTCTTCCCAGAATTGTCTCAAGAATCTCAACCAACCCAGAAGAATAAAGAACCTATGCACCAATATTCATCCCAAATTCTACCCCACCTCTCAGAATCAGAAGAAAGTTCTTCCTCTCAAACAGAAGACACCTCCACAAATGAAGAATCCTTTACTTCTTCAAACTCGGAAAAAGAGCTAGCAGATGCTTCTTCCTCCTCGCCCCCTCAAACACCAATAGTTGAGGAAGCGGATTCAGATACCAATCCTACAGCACCTCTCCTAGAAAATTCTTCTACTAAACCATCAAACAGCCCATGGTTTACTTTGGATGACATTCCAAAAGTAAAATGGCCCGCCATATTTTAAGAATTTTTTGCCTGGATTGATGTTCAGATGCTCAAACCTGGAGCAACAACTCAAACAGTCCTTAAAGGGTTCAGTTCTCGTTTCACGGGATCTTTAAGAGGCTGGTTTGAAAGCCTTAACCAATACAGACAACTCTAGTTGATACAAGCAAAAATCTCACAAGTTCTCGCTCTTATCTACGAACAATTTCTCAGAGAAGCTACAACTGCTAACGAACAAATCAAAAGAGAGTTTCATATAATGAAGTGTTGTTCCCTCCAGATAAAAGACCTGGATTTTCACTACAAGAGAATGTCTACAATGTATTACAAACTCAACGGCTTTAATGATCCTTCATTGAAGCATGTCTTTATAGCATCTCTTCCTAAAGAAATACAACCAGAACTTCAGAGGCAGTTCACAATCCATCAGTGGGACATAACCAACCTTTCCTTGGGGAAAATCTACCAATTAGCAGTCAATTGTCTGGAAAGACTTTGTGAACATAAGGAATTCTTCAAAGACCTCATGGAAAATAAGCAACCTTTCAAAAGTGCTTGTAAAAATCTCATCTCTCCATTAAGTGCAAGAGCGAAAAAGATTGCACTTGTTCAACAAAAAAGAGATCCCATTTTCAGGAACTCCAGAATTCAGAAAAAAAGCCAAACCTCTTCCAGATCCAGATCCAGATCCAAAAAACCCTACTGATTCTTTAGAAAAAAGAACCCTGACCAGTCCTCTAATTCCAAAAGCATCTGTTGTTTTATTTGTAAAAAGAAAGGGCATTTCGTGAGAAATTGTCCAAACAGACCTTCAAAATCAGTCAGGCTTATTGAACATCTCCAGGATTCCATGTTACTTTCCGATATTGATGATGTTGAATATTTCTTCTCTGAACAAGAAGAATATGATGAACAAACAGCCTTTGTCCTTGCTGGAACAGAAGATCATTCTGAGTCTGAAAATGTTTATGTAATTCAAACTGTACAACAAATCCAAAAAGTCCAACCAGTCATTCCTATCCCTTCTATCAAAATCCACCTTCTCCTAGAAAAATTTGGCAAACCAGTTCCTATCATAGGATTTATTGATACTGGAGCTCAGAAAAGTATGCTTAATCCTTCAATTCTCCCATCCTATTTTTGGGAAAAGCATACAGAACATTTCAGAGCAGCTAATGGAGAATTGTTTCATATAAATCTGATTACCAAAAAATCCATTGGTATTCAATTCTTTCCAGGATTTATTGATACTGGAGCTCAGAAAAGTATGCTTAATCCTTCAATTCTCCCATCCCATTTCTGGGAAAAGCATACAGAACATTTCAGAGTAGCTAATGGAGAATTATTTCATACAAATCTAATTACCAAAAAATCCATTGGTATTCACGTTATTATACCAGAACTACAACAGTTAAAACTGTACTTTGGACTGGTAGTCCGAAAGTTCGGGTTTCCAGCCGATATACCGCAAGTTCGGGTTTCCAGCCGATATACCTCTAAGATCAAAAAACTTTAAAACAGACTTTTCTTTAGTCTAAAACAGGGTACCAAACCAGATAAGAAATTATCAAAAAGTTTTCTGATGCACAGGATCCTTGCAAAAGGCAAGTACAGAGCATACTTCCTTAAGTTTTCAAAATGAACAAATTTAATTCTTTATTCTTTTTCTTTCTTTAGAGCTTCATTTGCAGAGAGAGAGAAGAGAGTTTAGAAATTCATGATGTTTTGAAAACACACGAGTTTATTTCTTGGAAAACGTCTCTATCTTACAAGTGAGGGGAGAATCCTTTATATAGGAGAATTCTCGGGGAGATAGGACAAGACCCCTATCTTTTACAAAAGGAAAAGTAAAAGATACATCATGACACAGCTTTAATTATTACAAAGTGACAAAGTGTGCTTTAATAATTAAAGCATGACTTTGACAAAAGCAAAAGCTTAAAGTAAAAGCAATACATAATGATTACAACAAGACAAACTAATTTATGGAGAGCAGAGATTCATGTAGTCGTCTTCTGATGAGCTCTCTGTTTCATAGGGATTGTCACAAGGGGTTGGTGGGAAAAAGGTTTTGGAGAGCTTTGGATGCTTATAGTGGGGACCACGGCTAGGTGGATAAGGAGAATCTTTTTGGCATCCTGGTTTGGAGGGTGATGATTGGGACTTAGGACTAGGCATTTTAGTGGCCTTGTCAACTTTGGAGGGTTGAGATGATGATCCTGGTTCATACATGGTTGGTTGAGGAAATTGTTGGAGATGTTGACTGAGGGGAAGGAATTCTTCCCATGGGTCTTGTGAGTCTTGGTAAAGGAAGTCGGTGTAGTCTGGTTTTTCTTTTTTAATGATGATGCCTGTGGACTTTGGTTTAGATATGGCGGATGGAGTGGGGATCATGATGAGATCGTGTTGTGGTCCTAAGGAGGTGTGGAAGATGTCTTTGTGTGGTGGAGTTTGGTGGTTTAATTGACAAAGATAATTGTGCAGGTTGGATTGGATTTCATTGTCAATGATAGCTGGGTGAGGGGCAGTAAACCATTCATATACCTGGTCTTGAGTCCAAAAGAGATTTGTGTCTGGATGTTGGAAGTATGGCCTGTGGATGATAAAAACTGAGGTAAACAATTGTGCTTCAGAGGCAGGCATACGTTCAAGATTGTAAATCTCTGACAGTTGTTGTAGCTTCTTTCTCCACCATGGGATAGGGGAAAACCATTCAAGTAGTGTCCAGGTAAGAGAGGTGGCTTTGTCTGGTTTAAGAAGATATTCCAAAGTGGGAGTGATTGGTAGGACTAACTTGGTGGCATAAAGGACTGTTAGGCACCATATGTACCATAACACATCTTCAGTGATTTCTCTGGATGGATCAAGGGTTAAACCTGTAAGAAACAGATTTTCTGGGTGAAAGGTGGAAAATGGAAAGGGTTCTGTGAAAAGGTAGGCTTTCATAAAGAAGCGAAAGAGAGCTTTCTTTGCAAATTCTTGGATGGCAAAGACAGAAGAGAAGTTTTTGTTAAAGGGAAAAGTTTTCTTGGTGAGAGCTTCTGGGGGTAGTGATGTAGCCATGGAGATGATTGGAAAGTGGTATGTAGTGGAAAACAGAGTGAGAGGTTTTTCTGGTTTTGAGAGTCTGTATACCATATCAAGGATAAGGTTCTGGGATCCCTTTATATGCTTGGCCGAAAAATCATATTTAGAAAACCAATCTTTTAATCGGAGTAACATCTTTTCGGGAACAGTTTTACCTTTGAAATTGAGAATATTGGGGAAGGCCGAACTGTCCATTCAGATGAGAAAATGGTGTCCAATCAGATGATACTCAAACTTTTTGATGCCATTCTTTACCGCGATTTCTTTGAACACGCTATGGTAATGCTTTTGTGTGTCAGAAAATTGTCCACTAGCGTAGGCGATAAAGTGTTCTTTTCCATTGATTTCTTCGAGGATGGCACCCCATGATTCATCACTTGCGTCTGTCTGTAATATGCGCTTTCCATCAGTAATCAATTTCAAAGGAGGCGGATTTTGCGCAATTTTAGTAAGAGTAGTGACAGCATTTGTGTGGTCAGCATTCCATTATGGGGGCTTCTTTTTTAATAAAGCTGAGAGGTGGCAAGTGTAGTGGTCTACATGTGGGATGAACTCTCTGATATAATTGATGATGCCGAGAAACTGTTGAACTTGCTTTTTGGAAAGTTGCTGATCTGGAAAGTGAAGCAACTCTTGGGCAATGTGTTTTCCTGGCTGATAATGGCCATCTTTTATGATCATGCCAAGGAAGTCAATGTTCTCCGTGGCAATGGTGCTTTTCTTGGCAGAGAGTATAATTCCATGATTTTGGACAATATCATAGAATTGAGTTAACAGCTGGCGATGTTCATCATGTGATCCTGAAAAAAGCAAGATATCATCAATGTAAATTAATGCATGATGCAAGATGGGCTGAAAGATATGGACCATGGATTTTTGAAAAATGGATGGGGCAGTTTTGAGGCCGAAAGGAAGGACTGTCCATTGGAAATGGGCATTTGGGATACCGAAAACAGTTTTGTAATGTTCAGAGGGTTCAATGCCTAATTGCCAGAAGCTTGATTTTAAATCAAATTTTGAAAAGATCTGGGCATTTTTGAGAAAAGTAAACATGTTTGTCTATGGGGCAAGGGAAACTTGTCATCTTGCAAAAACATGTTTAATGGCTGGTAGTCAATGACTAGGAGTTTCTTTCCTCGGACATCTTCATTGAGTTTGAAAGGTAACTTAATGAAGAAAGACTTATTTTTCCACAATGGGTTTGGATGGGTGAACTCAGAATGGGACTCTGGACAGAAACTCAAAAGTTTGGTGGAAATATCTTGGTAGGACTGGGGGGTTTCAGACAGATTGTAGAGTTTCAGAATGTCTGTGAAAGGTTTGAACATGGACTTGACTCGAATTCCAGTGGGAAGGATTTGAAGGTGTTTGATCTGGTGAAGGATGTCAAAGCCTAATAAGATATCCTTATTAGGAAGGGTTGAACCAATAACCTTAGTCCAAATGACACAGTTGGGGAAGATTTGAATATCAATGGGTTTTTTGGTAATCAGAGAAGTGGTGAATAATTTGCCATTGACAGCTTTGAAATGTTCTTCATATTCTGTCCAGTATTCCGGTGGAAGAATATGTGGGTTTAACATATTTCGTTGGGCACCGGTGTCTATGAGACCAATTGCTGGAACGGGCCTTTGGAATTTTGAGGGCAAGATCTGGAGTTTGATGGATGGTATAGGAACAGTAGTGTCAAGAGACAGTAACTGTTGGTGGAAAATGACTTGGGACTGATCACTGTCGGAGTCATCTGAAGAATTCTGTTGTGCGAACATTGTTTCATCATTGGGCTCATCTTGTTCAGAGAAGTAGAATTCCAGTTCATCCTTGTCTGGAGAATAATCTGTAGTGGCTTGGAGATGCTCAACTAACCGAATAGATTTTTCCCGTTTGTTAGGACAATCTTTGACATAATGGCCTTTCTTCTTGCAAATGAAACATCTGCTTAATTTTCTCCGTTTAAAATCTCTGGAAGAATATGACTTCTTTCGGAAGAATCTGTAAGGCTTTCTGGATCTGTGAGGTCTGGATGAATGATCTGGATTTTTGAATTTCCTAAAATGCCTTTTCTTCTTAGAACTACAATTACAATCTTTTTTCTTCTGACATTTGATCTACAAATAAGGCTTTTTGCAAGCACTCCGGAATGGTTCTTTATCTTTCAACAGTTCTTTGAAAAACTGTTTCTGCTCGCAAAGTTTGTCAAGACAGGTTTTGGCAAGCTGAAAGATTTTGCCGAGAGAGATGTTGTCAAGAACAAGATTGGATGCGGTGAGTTGTCTTTGTATGTCTGGTTGGAGTTCGTCTGGTAGGGAGGCCCGAAAGACATGCTTTAATGTTGGCTCATTGAATCCATTAAGCTTATAGAACAGTAGGGACATTCGCTTGTAATAGAAATCAAGATCCTTAGCATTGAGGGAACAACATTTCATGTTAAGATAGTCTCGGCGTGCAGCTTCAAAGACTGCAGAGGGGTCTCCAAGGAATTGATCATGGAGAACCGCAAGAGCACTTGAGACTTCTGGGAGATCAACAAACTGTAATTGGCGGTTGGAGTTCGTCTGGTAGGGAGGCCCGAAAGACATGCTTTAATGTTGGCTCATTGAATCCATTAAGCTTATAGAACAGTAGGGACATTCGCTTGTAATGGAAATCAAGATCCTTAGCATTAAGGGAACAGCATTTCATGTTGAGATAGTCTCGGCGTGCAGCTTCAAAGACTGCAGAGGGGTCTCCAAGGAATTGATCATGGAGAACCGCAAGAGCAATTGAGACTTCTGGGAGATCAACAAACTGCAATTGGCGGTATCGCCCTAAAAAATCAAACCAATCTCTTAGAGCACCCGTAAAACGAGTAGCAAATTCTCTAAGGACTGATTGAGTTGTGGCTCCTAGTCGTAGCATTTGGAGGTCAATCCAGGCGGACATTTCATTAAGTCGGTCACGCCATTTGTGAGATGGAAGATCATCAAATGTGAACCATGGACCATTCAATGATTTTTGATTGGATGGACTGGATTGAGTTTGGGCTGGAGGAGGTTGGTTTGTGGCAGAAGATTCAGGCATCTCTTGGTCAATGTCTGAGGGAATATCAACATATGGTTCTGTATGAGAGGTGTGGCCTGGGGCAGGTTGATCAGGTTGAGCCATCAAGATTCTAGTGATATCAGCATAAGACTTTTTGGAGTCAGTAGTGGATGCTAAAGAGTCTGTGTTAGTCTCGGTATGGCTATCAAAAACAGCTAGATTTGAATCAGAAGTTTGGTCATCTGTAGTAGAGGAGTGGTCTATTGTGTGGGCACTAAACTGGTGCATTGGTTATTTATCCTTGGATTGGGGAGGAGGTTGGGATAAAGGAGGTGATGGAGGTACTGGTGGGGGTGCTGGCGTCGGCGTATAAGCAGGGGATTGTTGGCTAGGGATAGAAATAGAGGACGGATGTCATGTGATGGGTCGTGGTTGGGGTTTAGGCTTTGGTTTAGGTTTCAGTGGTGGCGGCAATGGATTATCCCGAAAAAGAGTATGAGTCATACCAAATAACTTGGAAGGATCATACTGTCGGATAGGGGAAAGCATAGAGGCAAATGGATGATAAGTGGGACCGATGGAAGGGATAGGAGGGGATGTGGTAAAAAGGGTAGGTCTTTGTTTTTCAGATTCAATCTGAGCAAGCTCAGCTTGTAAGCGTCTGATCTCCCTTTCTTTTTGGTCAAATTCTGGGCCATAGTAGTGCTGGGTAAGCATAGTTCGTAACTCAGAATCGAGTTGAGCAATTCTAGACTGGAGATTGTGGTGGATCTGCTGCATCTGTGCAGCGCTGGAGCAACTTTTGTCTCAATCTGTTCAGTTTGTAAACTGATTTTTTCAACTTTGGAATTGATATTCAACAAAGTATCATTCTGAGCTCTGGCATTTTGAGTTTGCCAGTTGAGAACTAATTCAAAAGGTTTGGGAGGTTCTAGGTGGCCGGATGAGGTAATTGGTGAAGGGACAAAGGGTTTGGACACAACATTTCGTTGGGAGTCGGTATGGGTTTCTAAAGGAGGAAAAGAGGAAGAATAGTCTGAAGAAGTGGACGAAAACATCATACAAGTCAGTGGTGGTGTTGGAAGTGGGATTGGTGATGGAGTCTCAGATTTGCAATGCTTTGCAATCCATTTGAGTTCCTTTTTGTGAATGGGTAATGGAGCTAGTGGAGGTGGAGGATCTTGTGGTAGTTTGGGGTCACAGTGGTGACATGAGACAGGAGATTTTTTCTTTTTGGGTTTCTTTTTCCTTGTGGAATAATCATCATCCTCTTCCCAATCATCCCAGCAGGGACAATTTGTGTCACACATGCCTGAGCCTAGGACATCCCATAGGAAATGTCCATTTTGCTTTGCTGGATATACAGAGTAGCCGTCAGAATTGAACCTTGTAATGGGCAGGTCTTCTTGGGCTGTCTGAACAGCTGTGATCATTGAGGAATAGGTAAAGGAGAGCCGAGAAGGCTCTTGTGGAGCACTGGGAGGTGGTTTAAAGGTCATTCGGACTGTTCCATCTTGGCATCTTTCAAACATACTTTCAGATGTCTGAATTGGAGCTGTATTGTTATGGAACTGTTCATAGTTGGAGATCCATTCAAGCGGCATAAGCTTGATGAGCTCATGACGGGGAATTTGTCTTGGGATTTGGATTATGGTTAGGATCTGGTCAGATTCGGCTAATACCATGAGGGTATCAGAATGGTGTTCTGGAGTGGGGAGATCTAAGGCATGATTTTGAAGCCTATAGACCAATTGGTGGTGTAAGGTGGCAATTTTGATAGAAGAAATTTGTTCAGCACCTTGGATCTGAACTTGGACTTTCAAGGTTGTGGGCAAATTGGGGTCTTGGAGAGAAAGGTTGAAGTTTGGGTAGAAGGTGAGTAAGACACTTCCTGCATGGAGAGTGGTAAGGATAGTGCCAATAACAGCATCTTGGTATTGTTTAAACCGGGTATCAAGCATGGCAAGGCGAGCAGTAACCGGTAATCCTTTTCTGCCATGAAGAGTAAGGATTAATCTGATGCCTCCAAGATAAAGATGAGTATATCCTTCTCGCTTCCAATTTGAAAGCAACTCGGAGGGAATCTCCAGGGTGACATATTGCTCAGCAGAGGTGGCTTGGAGAGCACACTGATCCAAGCGAGAAGACTGGATATATTCTTTAGGGTGAGGTCGTCGGGTAGAGATAAGGGTACGAATACTGCGGGTAATGGAATTGGGACGTTTGTACAACTGATAAGGGCTGATGAGAGGGTAGGATGACTCACTAATTTGGGCAGATTCAGGGATGTAGGAATATTCGACAAGGTTTTCAATCTTATTAGTGGTATGAGAAGTGCAAGATCTGGGCAAAGAAAGAGTAGAAGAAAGAGTAACAGGAGTAGAAGATGAAGTAGAAGCCATGAATGAGAAGTTTGCTCTCTGTGCCTGAAGACTAAAGATTAAAATAGAAAAAGACTTAAATCATACCATTTTGAGCATGAAAAATGAAAATTTAGAAAACAGAAGATTTTCAAGGACGGGTATGGCTCTGATACCAATGATGGAATAATCTTGGGAAGAGGATGATTATTCCAGGCCTAAAGATCACCTCTTTCTTACAACAAATGTTTCAATGGCTCACAGATCCAAACCAGGCTCATTCCCTCACATGGACCCTCTTCGAGTGGTTTTCCCCTCTCTCTATCAAGAAGGTGAACAGTTCACCTCAGTCTTTATTGTCCATCGTCCTTATTTTCAGCATCCTGTTACCAAAATCTTTTGGACTCAAGACCAAGCTTATGAATGGAAGACTGTTCCCCATAGTTTTCCTCTAGATCATGATCCTAATCTTGTCTCTACCCTGAAACAATACCGCTTCGAACTCAACAATTTTCAGTCCACCCCTATTGACATCCAACACACCTCCCTTGGTCCGTAACATGAGCTTATGGTCATCCCAACCACCAGGTCACCTTCATCCAGTAATCCTCCTCCCTCTGGGATTTTGATTAAAGAAGAAAAGCTTGATTTCACAGATATCCTCTTCCAGGATTCACAAGACCCATGGGAAGAATTCACCTCAATTCTGCATCCCACTGAAACATCACATGCACCCTCTACAAGTACTGTTCCATCGGTAGATTCACCTACCTAACAATATTATGAGAACTTGCCTTGGTGGAAAGAGCCATTTGCTGAAGTTGACAGTGATGTTGACAAGTTATCTCCCTCACACAATTTTTAAAGCATTTTGTAATAATTGCTTTTGCTTTCGTAAAAGCAAAGTGTTTGCTTTACTTTATATTTACTTTAAAGTATCTTCCTTTTGCTTTGTCTTTAGCTTAAAATCCAAAAGACAGGGATCCTGTCCTGTCGGGAATCTTTTGCTTTTGTAAAAGAGGATAAGGCTCGTTTCATCCTCTTCCTTTGAATTTTCCTAAATAAGGAGAATTCATTCTTAGTTGTAAGCACCTCAAATTTTGGGAAATAATAATCCAAGTTTTCCAATATCATGACTTTCTAAAAATTCTCTCTTTTCCTTTATTTCCCTAGGAAGGACAACAGGTTCTCATAATAGTTCACTTCAATCCCTTTTAACGAGTATGCTCTGCACTTGCCTCTTTATAGGATCTTGTGCATCAGAAAGTTTTTGGATTTGAGATTGATCATACCAACCACAATTCATCTTGTTTTATAGCCAAGGAGTGGCTTCACGATTGGGTGGTATTGGTTGTCGACTGTTTCTAGCAATTAGGAATCCACCCGGATGATAAATGACAAAACAAAATGTGTTATTGAAAATGCATGTGTCGATAAAGTTTTGTTTGTTGGAAAAAGATATATCAACATATACACTATAGATATAGATTGTGTATCAACTCATGAGAAATGTTTCTCCGCATTACATGATGATAGTTGGCTGGCAAAAAAAAAAATTATGTTTCCACTTCAACTTGTTCATTTGGATTTATTTGGACCTTCTAGATATTCTTGTTTAAGTGGTAAATATTATGCTTTTTTTATTGTAGATGATTATTTTAGATACACATGGGTATTGTTCTTAGCTGATAAGCATGATGCCTTTGATGCTTTTAAAGTCTTTTGTAAAAAGGTTCAAAATGAAAAAGGCTATGTTATTTCTTGCATTAAGAGTAATCATGGTGAAGAATTTGAAGATCATGCATTTGAAAGTTTTTGCAATAACTTTGGCATTTTGCATCACTTGTCATCACCAAGAACTCCACAACAAAATGGAGTAGTAGAGAGAAAAAATAAGTTTGTTCAAGAAATGGCTAGAACAATGATGAATGAAAATGTACTACCAAAATATTTTTGGGCCGAAGCCATTAATATCGCATGCTATGTTTTGAATTGTGTTTTGATTAGATCCTACCTTAATAAAAATCCCTATGAGCTTTGGAAAGATAGAAAACCCAACATTATTTCAAAGTTTTTGGATACAAAAGTTTTATATTGAATACTAAAGATAATCTTGGTAAATTTGATCTAAAATCTTATGTTGGTATCTTTCTTGGATATTCAAACACAAGCAAAGCTTATATAGTATATAATAATAAAAGAACCTTGGTTGTTGAAGAATCCATGCATTTTATGTTTGATGAGTCTAACCCAACATTAATACCATACTTGACTGCCAAAATCTCTTTGTAGATCATATGGTAGTTCTTTTCAGAGCCACACTTCACGCAGACGTGGTATCACTAGGAATTCCAAATAATCTTATTTGATCTCCTAGAAGAAGATTAACCCAACATGGAAACATCTCCATCTTCAACTTCGACTCCTTCATCGTCTCATATTTCTCTTTCCTCTACTTTATCTCTTCCAAAATCTTGTTCCAAACACATAACCTCTAAAATCGAAAACCTTGTTGAATATTCCTATATCCCTGAATCAGCTCAAATTAATGAATCTCAATTTCCCGTTATGAGTCCTTACAACCTCTACAAACGGAAAACTTCTTTTACCCGAAGTATTTGTACCCTGATCTCCACCAAAAGACCACTTCCCAAAGAATACATCCAGTCTTCTAGACTCGATCAGTGTGCTTTACAAGCATCTCAAAGTGAACAATATGTCACTTTAGAGATTCCCCCAGATCTTGTAGAAACTGGAAACGCGAAGGGTATACACATCTTCATCTTGGTGGTGTTCGACTAATTCTGACCCTCCATGGTAGAAAAGGCTTACCAGTCACGACAAGAATTGCTCTCCTAGATACCAGGTTCAAACTGTATCAACATGTTGTCATAGGAACTGTTTTGACAACTCTCCATGCTGGGAGTGTCCTGTTAACCTTTTACCCAAACTTCAATCTCTCTCTGGAGGATTCTAACTTACCAACAACCCTTAAAGTTCAGATCCAGCTCCAAGGAGCAGAACAAACACCCACATCAAAGATTGCCACTCTCCATCACCAAATAGTGTATCGATTACAGAATCATGCACTAGATCTTCCTACACCACACACTACATCTGATTCCTTAATGATCCTTGCCGACACAGACACCATTCCAACTATTATCCAAATCCCCAAACAAATTTAGAAACACGAATTGCTCCAGCTTATGCCTCTTGAATGGCTAACCAACTATGATCATTTTCACCAAATTTCTGAACCAGTTCAAACAACGAAAGCCACGTTTGAAAGACGTCAAAATGGTCAAGTCAAACTCTCTTTTCAAGCACCCGAACTTAAGCCTATCTCAGACAGTCCAAGGCTTTCCTACACTGCTATGATCACAGCAGTTCAAACCGGTCAAGAAAAGAACCTTTCCATTCATGGTTTCTCATCTGAAGGGTATCCTGTATATCCTGACAAAATCAATGGTCATTTCTTATGGGATGTTCCTGAAGCCCATATGTGCAATCCGGATTGTCCTTGCTTGGATGGTACGGATGTTGATGACGAATTGGAAGTTATGAGGAGAAAGAAAAAGAAGAAGAAAAAACCTTCTTATTCGAAAACATCTTGCAAATCCTTTCGTCCACAACCTCTGCCAGATCCCAAACTTCCTATTCGCCAAATCAGATCTTGCCTCATGTTTTCAAGCCAATCTTATGAGGACAACTTTCCTCCGCTTGAAAAAAAAAACAGACACACAAACCAGAGTCACCTCAAAACCTTTTGTTCAATCCCCAGTTACAGCCTCTGGGCAACCTGAAGAGCCTAAACAGTATGAAGCTGTTTTAAACTGGCAAACCAAAAATGCCACTGCTCAGAACCAAACTCTGCAACAACTCGGTAAGAAAATTGATCGAGTTGCCAGCCAAGTTTCTCAGACTGAAACCAAAGTAGATTCTCTTAGCAATCGTCTTGATCAGATGTACATACATCTACAAGACGGAATCTCTGAACTAGACACAGATCTCAGACGGATGATAAATAATCACATCTGGGGTCTAGAATTTAACAAGAAAGAAGCAGAGATAAGAAAACTCAAAGCCGAGTTAGCAAGAATTGATGCTGAGAAGACCCGACCATCACTTTTCACTCAAACACAAACTGTACCGGTATCCTCTCCAATCTTTGACACTTATGCACCTTTCTACACACCATCCAGACCTCAACAACCTATTTACAATCAGTTCTTTGGATTCTCACACCTTCAACCAACTCCTCAATCAAAACCACTTTCACCCAAAAAACCAAAATCCAAAGTCAAGATCTCAGAACCACAGGCAAAGGCCACTTCATCTTCCTCTATTCCTCCTGTACCACCAGAAGATTTCCCAAAAGCCACTCTTGAACCTCCCAAAAAAGACAAAGGCCCAATGGATCAGTATCATTATCATATTGTCCAACCTACATCTTCTGACTCCTCTGAACCAGAACCAGTGTATGAATCAAACCCATCAAAATCCAACCCGTCCTCCTCTTCCTCATCCACAACCTCAGTTGATACCTCCACTGACTCTGAATCAGAATATGCCGACATTACGAGCATATTAATGACAACCACAACTGAAGATCCTAGTGCTTCAACCTCTACACCTATTGTTGAAGACATTCCTTCTGACAATGAAAATAGAGCATCTTAGACAAATCCAGTGCCACCCATGCCTCCACCTGTCCATGATCACTCAAATTATTCCTCCTCAGCCTCTTGGTTCACATTTGATGACATTCCCCGTCACAAATGGCCTGCTAGACTTCAAGAATTTACTGCATGAATTGATCTCCAAGGAACCAAACCTTATGCTCAGACTCAAGCTGTTCTTCGTGAATTCATGGCCCGATTAACGGGTTCTTTACGTGATTGGTTAGAAAGTTTGGGAGTATACAGACAGCTCCAATTCATGGAAGCTCCAATTGGCACAACACTCAACATCATCCATGAACAATTCATTGGAGAAAAGATTGCTTCCACAAATGCCGACAGAAAAGAGTTCCATCAGATGAAATGTTGTTCGCTCAAACGACACCTTTTAGAGTCTCATTACAAAAGGATGAGTATTCTATTTTACAAGCTGAATGGGTTCAATGAACCATCTCTCAAACATGTCTTCATAGCCTTACTTCCTTCTGAATTACAACCTGATCTCCAACGAAAGCTCACAGCCACTAATCTCCACATTGCAGACATTTCTTTGGGAAGAATTTTCCAACTCGCAATGTTATGCTTAGACAAAATCTGTGAACAAAAAGAATTCTTTAAAGATCTCATGGAAGACAAAAAATCCTTTTCTGAAGCTTGTAAAAAACCATATCTCAAGATCGAGTGCAAAGATGACAAGAAGTGTGTTTGTCCAACTAGAAAGAAAAATCATTTCTGGAAACACTTCCACAAAAAATCATCCTCCAAAAAACCCTTTCAATATTTCAAGAAAAAAGATGCTTCCCAGTCCAGAAAGAAGAAGCACAACCGTTGTTTCATCTGTAAGAAACGCAGTCACTTTGCTCGAAACTGTCTCCATAAGTCTGCCAAAGCTGTTCGCCTCAAACAACACCTTCAACATTCTTCCCTGTTATCTGAAAACAAAGATGTTGAATCAAACTTTTCTGAACAATCAGAACAAGATGACCAAACTGCTTTCATCATCGCAGAATCTTCAGATTCTGAGGATATTTTAGTCATCTCTATAGTTCAAAATGTCAACCATGTTTCCACCATTCCCAGACCTTCACTCAAAATGTCAATTATTCCTTCGAAGTTTCATAAACCTGTTCCTGTCATTGGGTTTATTGACACTGGTGCAGATACCAGTATGATTGACCCTTCTGTTCTTCCCTCAAACTATTGGGAACCTCATTCAAAGCTTTTCAGAGCTGTTAATGGCGAAACTTTTGAGACCACTTTGATTACCAAAAAACCCATTGGCCTCCAAAATCCCTGATAAAGATCTCCTTATAGGTTTTGACATTCTTTATTTGGTTAAAAACCTATTTCTCACAAGTTCTGGAGTTCGCTACAAGCAAATGTTCTTACCTTATACAGATACATTACGTCTGTACACCCTTTCAGAAACACCATCTCCATACAGTCATATGTCCCAAAAGTTCTTAGAGTTTTGTCCAGAAAATCATTCACAGTTTCACCATCCTTCACCACTTTGGAAGAATGAACACTTTTTCATTCATCTTCCTTTCAAACTGAATGAAGACATAAATCCCACAAAAGCTTCTCACCCGGGTTTGTCTCCTTCAGATCTCTTGCTTGCTAAGCAAGAATGCTCTCAGTTACTTCAGCAAGGTCTTATTGAACCTACTGATTCAGATTGGGCTTGTTAAGCCTTTTATGTTGAAAAACGATCTGAATTAGTTCGTGGAAAAAAGAGATTAGTTATTGATTACCAGTAATAAGATTAGAATCCATTAGGATGTTCTTAGCATTTGCATATCATAAGGATTTCATTTTGTATCAAATGGATGCCAAAAGTGCATTTCTAAATGGTTACATTATAGAGGAAGTTTATGTGAAACAACCCCCTTGTTTTAAAAGTGAAAAATTTCCAAATCGTGTTCATAAGTTGTCTAAAGCATTGTATGGATTAAAACAAGTACCTAGAGCATGGTATGAGAAACTTAATAAATTTCTTTTGGAAAATGGTTTTTCAATGGGAAAAGCGAGCACTACACCTTTAATTAAACATGAGAGTAATGACATACTCATTGTCCAAATTTATGCTGATGATAAGGAATTTTCATCTTGTATGAGCAAAGAATTTGAGATGAGCATGATGGGAGAATTGAAGTACTTCCTTGGATTGCAAATAAAACAAAATGAGGAAGGATTTTCATAAATCAAGCCGAATGTTTGAGATATTTACTTAAAAAGATTCAGATTTGAAGATGGAAAGGTAAAGCTGGTGTCAAAACATATCGAAGTATGATCAGATCTTCACTTTATTTGACTACTAGAAGGCCTGACATTATGTTTAGTGTATGCATGTGTGCTAAATTTCAATCAAGCCCCAACGAATCTCATTTGTTTGCGGTTAAAAAGATTTTTTGTTACTTGAGTGGAACCATAGATCTTGGCCTTTGGTATCTTAGGGGAACACACATAGATTTAACATGTTATTCGAATGCCGATTTTGCCGGATATAAGGTTGATATGAAAAGTGCTAGTGGAACATGTCACTTTCTAGGTCACTCGCTAGTCTCTTAGTTTAGCAAGAAACAAAATTCAGTTGACCACAAATGTTGAATATATTACAGCAGGAAGTTGTTGTGCTCAAGCCATTTGGATGATATGGTATTAATTTCGACCATATTCCTATAAAATGTGACAATACTAGCGCTATAAATCTATCAAAGAATCCTATGCACCACTCAAGAACCAAACATATAAAGATTAGACATCATTTCTTAAGAGATCATGTTCAAAAAAAGGATATTGTGATAGAGTTTGTTTCAACTAAAAGTCAACTTGTAGATATCTTTACAAAATGATGAATGTTGCATCTTAGCATGATATTAAGACTGTATTATTTTTCTTATTACTGTGTGATTGATATGTTTGCTTATGTATGCATTCATGAATCATGCATTAAATGGCCTCTGAAACATTTTGGATTCAAGAAATGATCTTGAAATGAATCACTTTTTTTGTCAAAATCAAAATAGATGTGCGAAATCATGATTAAGGAAAATAGAAAACTAGGGTATTCATTCTGCTAGAAACGGTAAACCGATATCATGTTTAAACTTACAAATTTTTCTGGACGTTAACAGTTCTCCGATGATAAAAGAACATTCCAAGGGTTTGTTCTTTATTTTCTGTAACACCCTAGCCAAATCCCACATCGACAAAGTACTGGAGAGATGCTGGGTTTATAAAGGGTGATCCACACCTTAATTGGCTAGACACATTTTGGGGCATATGGGCACCCCAAAAATAAAACCGTATGGGCCTTATTAAGGCCTAAAGCGAACAATATCTTATCAGGTCCAGGTTGGGTCATGACATGTTATGTTGTAATTTCAAATTGTCAGATCACTATTTTCCGGAAGTTAGATCATTGTTATTTTCCAAAATGATGTCTAATCTCTCTTGTGTTTTGTTAATGTGGGATTCGCCTTAGGGACTCAGCGTCCTCACTGAGGTTTGCCCCACCATCGCTTAAGAGGACACGCGGAGCCGCTCTGATACCATAATGTCATGACCCAACCCAGACTTGACAAGATATTGTCCGCTTTGGGATTAATAAGGCCTGCACGGTTTTGTTTCTGAGGCAGTCATACACCCTAAAACGCGTCTTGCCAATTAAGGTGTGGATTACCCCTTATAAAGCCAGCATCTCTCTTGTGCTTTGCCAATGTGGGATTTGCCTAGGGTGTTACATAACAATCACTTGCTTAGGTCAAAACGGCAATCTAGTAGTGACTAACAACGATCCGATTATGTGCAAAAAGTAAATAACAACTAGTTTTCTTCTCCAACTATGAAAAGCTCCATCATATTCAAATTCAATGTGATTCAACAATCTTCATTGAGCTTGTTATTGTGCATCAAATCTCTTTTGTTCTTAGAACTTGTTGATTCTATCATCAAAACACACATTGAGCTTTCATTTGTAAACATATATATAGTGTGAAAGAAATTTTTGTAATTTCGTTCTTAAACATCAAATTGAGTGATTGAGAGTGTGGAAACACTTGGGATAAGAGATTTGGGACAGCCTCATATTGTAAAGATTGATTGACACCTTGGAAGTCAATTGCAAAGATTTTAAAGCCTTAAGGTGTAAGGCTTGGATAGTGAAATCCTCAAGCTTGGTGAGCTTGGAGGCGTGTGGACGTAGGCGGAGTTTTACCACACCATGTAAAAATCTCGTGTTCTATTCTTTTCCCTTCTCTCTTTATATTTTGAATGTTGATATTAATTTGATTATTATTTATTTGAGTTTATTGGATATTTGCATTGATTTTATTTTTCATTATTTCATAAGTTTTAGAAACCCAATTCACCCCCCTCTTTGGTTGCATAGCTTGTATTTCAATAAGCTCTATTAATCTTTATCTTCCCTTAATATGTCGTTAGGTAAAACAAGTTCTTCACCTAAACTCTAACCATTAAATAATTTAAAATGAAATCTCTAAATTTAAGATAATGGAAGCATTAAATAGAGAAAGATATTACGTTGGTTGATCAAGACAATAAACACACAAGCTCAGATTATTTAACCTAGGCTATGTTGTCCAATTGCAATCACCGATTCCAATTTGCTACTAATGATTAAAATATGAAGACAATTACAGATCAAGGATTTTAATCTAGCAATAGAATTTATTCAAATCCTATCTAATTGGCCACTCAAATAAGATAAGAATAAAATCATAAACACTAATTATTAAGCATATGACATGTTTAGAGATTTGAATTCATGATCAACCAAATAGAAAATCTAGTCGAACGTGATTGAATTAGGAATAAAAGAGTTGCAAATAGGGGTGTCAAAAAAACCCGCCCGGACCGGATCCGGCCAATCCGGTCTGGGCAAAACCCGGACCGCATATACTGAAAAAGTGGATCCGGGTTTCCGAATTTAAAACCTGGACATTTTCGAGCACGGTCCAGGTTCAGTACCAAAACCCGGAACCCGGACCGCATATACTGAAAAAGTGGATCCGGGTTTCTGAATTTAAAACCCGGACATTTCCGAGCACGGTCCGGGTTTAGTACCAAAACCCGGAACCCGGACCCGGACCCGTTTTTCAAATAAACTAAAAAAAAAAAACTAAAACCAGTTACCCAAAGTCCAAACCCAAATCGTAAAACACCCAAACCCAAAGGCATTAGCAGCGACGTTGCCACCGTCACCGTCGACTAGCACCCACCGTCAGTCTGTCACCGTCGCCCCTCGGCAGTCGGCAGTCGGCATCATCTCTTCTCATTTGACATTTGCTGACTCGGTTTTGCTCGGTTGCGGCTGTGACTGGAGTCGTTCGTGCAGCGGCTGTGACAAAAGCAAGATACTAGAGCTTTGGGGTTTCTATCAAATTATAATACGCAGACATTACTTCCTTTTCTCATTTCTCATCATCATCATCGTTTTGATTATATGTAGGATCTATCGTTTTCGTACCCATCACCATACATGCTTTTGTGACAGCCATTTCATTTCATATCTTCATCTTCATGTTCTGCCACTGCTAGCAGCCCTGTGCCTTTTGTCTTCTTTTCGACCAATACCTTTCAACATTGAAAGCCAACATTTATGCTGCCTTGAAATGGCTGCACCCAATCTTGCACTCCTAGCTAGAAGCCTAGGACTTTATTGCCAACGCCTGTTAGCTCCAGCCCCTTTTAAATTTCATGTATTAGCTAGGTAGTTTTAGTAGTAGCTAGGCTGAGTTGTACTTTAATTGTATGGCTGTGTCATTTCCTTATGTATCTGGTGCATGTAACTCCACGGACAGGCCAATAAATATGTGACCTATTGAGAGTCTGAATTCATATATTTATACACAACTTATAGGTCTGTTGAGAATAGCTCAGAAATCAACATCAATTAGATGCAGGACTTCTACCTTCATACCTCATAAATTATATAAAATCCCACTAATATTTAGGAAAATATATGATATAATCCCTCTCAAATTTGTTAGTATGTTATAAGTTTGTATTTAACTATTTCTCTAATTTCTCTTTGACTTAAGTTTGAGATTTATCTTGTATTATGATACACAAGAAATGTGCATGTATGTTGCATTGTTGTTTCACTTGTTTGGTGATATTTAGGTGTCATACAAAGACATAAAAATGAAAGAAATTTTTTTTTGAAATAATTGTTTGCGAGCTTAGAAGCCCGGAAGACAAAACCCGGACCCGGGACATGCTGGCTCAAGCCCGGACCGGACATGCAAAAGTTGGGTTTTGTCCGGGTCCGGGTTTTAATTTTTTGTGTCCAGTCCGGTCCCGGGTTGCACCAAACCCGGATCGAACCTGGGGTTTTGCCAAGCCTAGTTGCAAAAACCAGTCATGAAGATAAATCCAAGCTGCTAGCTCTGCTTTTATCTATATTCAGCAGTTACTGCTGCAAATTAATTCCTTTCGGATTCTCCTCTTTCTTTTTTTTTTTTTTAACTCTTCTTGCAGCCGCCTCTAGCTCTTGGGTTTATGACACTTTTCTCCTTCCTGTGGCTTCCTCCACAAAGGCCAAATTCATGCCTTTATATAGTGGTCACTTGACTGAATATGGTCACTTGACTGACTATAATAGGGTATACAATCCGACTTAAACAAGCATGTGTACAAGCATGCAATTAATTATTCTCAATTCATAAGGCATGAATAATGCCCGCCAATTAATTTCTTTCCAAGATATAATGCGAACAATGTCACATGTGCCCTCCACTTAAGCTAAACCCACCGATTTTAATGCTTAAATTCTTCTCCACATGATGTCCTGCCTAAATAATAATAAGATTGTTAATTTGGCTTGGCTTCCTTTTGACTTCCAAAGATCTTCAATTATTTCCCTTAAACTCCAATTGATATTCTATTTTAGCTCAATCAACATAAATATTCCCCCAAATATGACTACAACAATAAAATATAAAAACTAAGATGAAAATTAACATAATAAAATATAATTTAATAAAATAGCTAAATTAAAAATCAACTAAAATAATTAGAATATTTAAGACCAAAATAAGAAAAAGATGGAGAAATTAATGGTAAAATATAGAGAAATATGTAACAAAGAGAGAGGAATCCATATAGATATGCTGATGAAGATGACTATGTGAAAGACCTAGATGAAGAAGATCATGCTCCTCATATTGGTTTAAGTAGATTTGGGCAAGGGAATGGAAATAGAGAAGTTAGATATGGAGATAGAGTTGATAACAATTAGGAAACACTAAATTAATATTCCATCTTTCCAAGGCAAGAACAATCTTAAAGCTTATTTAGAGTGGAAATAAAGGTGGAATTGGTATTTGTCACAACTACTCTGAATTGAATTAATGACTACTTTTGTTTGGTAGGATCAAATTATTTTGAATAGGTGACGAAATCAAAAAAGGCCTATTGAGACATGGGAAGAGATGAAGGCTATTATAAGGAAAAGATTTATTCCAAATCACTATGGGACTTATTTCGGAAGCTACAAAATCTTACTCAAAGGTCTAAAATTGTTGAAAACTACCACAAAGAGATGGAAATAGCCATGATTCGAGCCAATATATTGGAGGATCGATAAGCTACTATGGCCAAGATCCTAGTTGGCTTGAATAGTGATTTTGCAAATGCATTGGAATTACAAAAACATTATATTGAGTTGGATGATGTGGTGCATATTGCCACAAAAGTGGAGTAACAATTGAAGAGGAAGGGTTCCGCACGAATTGGGTCTTTTTCAACATAGAAATTGAACTAGAACAAAATGGATGAAAAGCCTAATTTCAAGCCTCAGGTAAATACCCTCCACTTTGATTTTTGACCAACCCTATATAAAGAGAAAGAAAGAAAAAGAAAGCCTCAGAGAAAGAGAGAGAGACAGAACCAGGCTTGCAGAAGCAGGTACACTCAAACCCAAAATTTGACTCGAGTATCGTTTACATTTTCGGCCACATCACCCAGATTAGTGGCCACCAACAAAACTAGTAGATGTTGTCAGTCATCCCATGCCATCACTACCATTGGGAAATGGCCAGAAAGTCACCGATAGAACTATGAAAAGCCACGGCAAATTGTCACCTCGATTTGGTACAATTTCACCGGAGTTGGGTCGTGCAATTTCACCGGTTTTGTCCCTCATGGTAGCCACTTTAAAATTTGACTGACAACAAACACTAGAAGCCATCGATTTGACCACAAGCAGCTGTTGGAGTTCTCACAGCTGTCAATCCCAATTTGCCATCGTGGCTGCACGTTGGAGCACACCACCACCACCGCTGTTGGATTCAGCGAGACGTAATGTTTCTATCACAACCCTCTAGATCACCGTCGCATGAATTCGAGTCACCATTGGTTAGCGAGGACATTTTGGAATTTTTTTAAAATTTGAGGGTGATTTCATAATTTCTGATTTTGTGGATATTTTGGTAATTTTTGGATTGGAGGATAAGAATTTGATGATAATTCTATAAATTATGATTTTAAGGATAATTCGATGGCTTATGATTTAGAGATTTTTGGGGGTATTCTAGTAATTTATGATTTCAGGGTATTTTGGTAATTTATGATTAGGACCTTATTATCTTTTATAATGTTTCCTTATTTATTTTAGGCCAATGTTACTCGAGGATGCCAGGAGGTCACAATTTCTAAACGAATCACAATAAAGAATATGTATATGGTTGACATATTTGAAAAGCCTGTTTTGATATGTATGAAATTTGGATTTGTATGCTTTGCCCATGTGTTTATATGAGTGTTGTTATGAGTGATGCGTGTATGTGTGAATGTTCATTGACATTAGCATGAAAATGCATGTTTTTTTAAAATGAAATGAGAAATTGGATGTTTTCTATGAGTGAGAAAGTGGATTTTAGCCAAATGAAAAGAAAGTGAGTTTTACAATTTTGGCTTGGATGCTTGAATTTGTTACTCACTTAGTGGAGGACACTTTGGATGTTATGTTATGTTAGGTGGATGAGGGATGTGTTCACATGAAACCCACAACGTATGAAAGTTATAAAAGTTAAGTGAGTGTCCAAAGCGTTAGTTGAATGAAGGTAGCTCAAATAAGTGATTCGAAAGAAAATTTGAAAGTTTAAAAGTGACAAAATGAGATTTTGATGATTTATTTGCATTATATATAAGTATGTATGTATTTTAGTATATGAAAAATTGGTTTACTTACTGAGCTTTATATATTATAGTTTATTGTGATTCCAAAAATCAGGAATGGTTCAAGATGAGTGATGAGAAGGACTTAAATTGAAGTCCGTAGATGGTTTGACATAATTAAGGATCTTCTGCTGCTATTTAATGTTGTGTTTGAGGCTCAAATTGTCATTAATAATTGTATTTGAGGATTGAATTCTTATTGATTTAGTAGAGATATTTAAATTTATATGCAAGTTCTAGTTAGATTTGCCCTCAGAGTTCAGGGTAGGTCATTACAGGCACACCAAACCAAGGTGAATATGATTCCCAACCTACTACAATTAAAGATATCAAATGTTTTAAGTGTTTGGGAATGGGCCTATTGCATCTCAATGCCCAAACAAAAGAGTGATGATTTTGAAAGATGATGGGGAAATTGAGATTGAACATGAATCTAATGATGATTCTATACCACCTTTAGAGGATGCAAGTGATGTTGAATATCCGATTGATGGAGAGCTTTTGACTTCAAAAAAGCTCTCAGTTTGCAAATCAAAGAAGATGACAAGGTACAGTATAAAAACATCTTTTATATTAGATGCCATGTCAATAATAAGGTATGTAGCATGATTATTATTGGTGGGCGTTAATAACATCCTAGGCCATATAAGCTACAATGGCTGAATGATTGTGGAAAAGTTGAAGTAAATAAACAAGTGCTTCTTTCATTCTCAATTGGGATGTATAAATATGAGGTTATGTGTATGTGGTGCTAATATGTGCAGAGCATATTCTAATATGAATCCCACAATGAAACTTTGAAACCCACACTTAATTTGTAGTTTCAACTTCCCAAGAAAGTTCTAAACAGATTTATGACAAACAAAACCTTGACCCAATGCTTAAGAAAACATGAACCAGAGGTATGGAGAATGATATTGACGCCACACTCAAGATGTAGATGAGAATGTGAGTGATAAGTCTAGTTTTGGAATGCCACAAGAATGCAAATTCTTGATAAGTTCACTAGTTCTCAAAAGAATCAAAGAAAGAATAATTCTTTCAAATTCAAATAACATTAATCTCTAATTTTTCTTACATAGCAAGGTTGCTGAGTTTAAATAGACCAATAGAAACCCAAGATCCTAAAAATACAAATGAAAACATTGGAATAACCCTCCAAGTAGGTTTGTCAAAGGATGCTTCAAAAGTCTTCACCTACCCACCATAATTAATGCTATCTTTGACAAACTTAATGCTAGCCTACTATAATTAATGTTATCATTGACAAACTTTATGTTAACCCACCATCATTTGATGGTAGCTTACCTTACACGTTGACAAACGTGAAACAAAACAAACAAATGAAGTTGAAAAACAAAGGAGTCGTTGAAAATCCCAAGTCTGAACAAGCTATAATGAATTGGTCATAACTCCTTCTACGGAACTCCAAATCTAGCTATGTAAAATGCATTGGAAAGCTAACTTAATTATCTTTCTAACGGTATATAGGTTGTACATTACTTCTAGCTCAATCAATACCAGTGTTATTCCGAATTTGACCTTTCTGTATTTGATCTAAATTCTGTATTTGGCTGCCCAATAGCTTGAATAATGCCCACAATGGCTTGTTTTCTCTTCAAGCCCAATTCATGATGTGTTGCATCTTGAATTTCATTTTTAATCCATATTTTCTCAATTAATCCATTTAAAGCAGCTTGCATCTTTTTGGCTCTAGCTCTTGTAATTGGGTCTCCATGAATGTGTAAAGGATCACTTGAAGCTTTAATGGTATTCCCTTGATGGTTCTCATCATATTCTTTGGGGGCAACCATGGCAATTTGATAGACAGGTTATTCATGATGTTTATACCAATATATACTCTTTTGTACATATTGAAAAACTCGTGACTCTTGTACCTTTGTCCCCAAGACAAGTGTATGATGATCAAGTGAGGTTGAAAAAAGAGTGACTTGAAAAAGGAGAGGAAGAGATCAAAATTAAAAGAGACTAAAACTAAAAAGAGAGAAAAAACGAGTGAAAAAGGAAAAGAAGTTTCAAGTCAATGAACTAGTTGGACTTACTAGCTAAATGTGATATGCTAACTCTTCCCTGGTGCCTAATATAGTTGGCTACAGCTTTCATCTCTTCCTATGAGATGTATATGTATTTTCCTCGATCATCCATGACACTAGAAAGGCACCCTATTCAAAGAGCAAATTCAAAGTTAAATTTCTTATTTAATTGGATCTAAGGTGATCGTTTACTCTGACCATACAGCTATTAGGCACTTGCTCACCAAAAAGGATGCCAAGCCGCGCCTTATTCGATGGATACTTCTATTGCAAGAATTTGACTTAGAGGTTCTAGATAAGAGAGGTTCTGAGAATTTGGTGGCAGATCATTTAAGTCGACTTACCTATAACAAAGATGCTCTTCCATTGCATGAGAACTTTCCAGATGAGCAGTTATTACATGTAGGTATAGTTACTCCTTGGTATGCAGATATTGTCAATTACTTGGTTACCCGGATAGTACCGAAAGAGATAACCCGTGCACAAAAGGCTAAGATCAAGAGTGATGCCAAGTATTATGTGTGGGATGAGCCATACTTGTGGAAGCATTGTTCTGATCAAGTTATTAGAAGGTGCGTACCCGAAACTAAATTTACTTCTATTCTCACATTTTGTCATACTTTGGCTTGTGGAGGACATTTTGGACCAAAGAGAACAGCCCTTAAGGTACTTGCGAGCGGTTTTTATTGGCCATCACTATTTAAGGACGCATATTTGTTTTGCAAATCTTGTGATCGTTGTCAGAGAACAGGTAATTTGGGACCTAGAAATCAAATGCCACAATCTCCCATTCTTATAGTTGAGATTTTTTATGCTTGGGGCATCGACTTCATGGGACCATTTCCTTTATCATTTGGTAATCTTTATATTGTTCTTGCGGTTGATTATGTTTCAAGATGGGTGGAAGCAAAAGCCACCCGAACTAACGATTCTAAGGTTGTGATAGATTTTATAAAAAGTAACATCTTTACAAGGTTTGGAACACCAAAGGCAATTATCAGCGACAGAGGCACTCACTTTTGTAACAGGTCAATAGAAGCCTTCTTTCGAAAATACAACATCACTCACAAGTTAATCCGAATAGAAAGGACTGGAGCCTACGGCTTGATGATGCACTTTGGGCATATAGGACCGCATACAAAACTCCTATTGGTATGTCACCCTACAGGTTGGTATATGGTAAGTCTTGTCATCTTCCAGTGGAACTTGAACATAAAGCATGGTGGGCTGTGAAACAATGTAACATGGAACTGGACGCCACCGACCAACACAGAAAGCTCCAATTGCAAGAATTAGAGGAAATTCGAAATGTTGCCTATGAGAGTTCACGAATCTATAAGGAAAATACTAAGGTTTTTCATGACAAGCAGATCTTGAGAAAGAATTTTAAAGTTGGACAGAAAGTTTTGCTATTCCATTCTCGCCTTAAGTTGTTTCCAGGTAAGTTACGTTTTCGATGGGTTGGGCCTTTTGTTGTTATTAATGTTTTTCATCATGGTGCAGTTGAGATCAGGAGCTTAAAGACAGGTAAAGAGTTCAAAGTTAATGGTCATAGGTTGAAGCCTTACTATGAAAATTTTCAAACACTCAATGTAAAGGAGGCTCCACTTTATGAACCTGTGTACGTTGATGAGTGAAACTTGAGAACCAGGTCAGGCTGAGGACAATAAACCAAGCGCTTATTGGGAGGCAACCCAATGGCTGGAGAAAAGATTTTGAGAGCACGCCATAACAGATTTGATTTTTCTCCCTCTCATTCTTATTTACTTTACCTACGTTGTGTTGAATTTTGTTTGTTTCTGTTTGTGTGTCTCATCTCATTTTCCCATGTTTAATTCTGTCTTTTGTTAGCTTAGGCTTACATTGAGGACAATGTAAGAATTAAGTGTGGGGGGCTGGATTTCAAACTTAGTTTTTGTTGCTTCGTCTTTTTCTTTTTCTTTTTTTTTAAAAAAAAAACAAAAAAATGTTTTGAATATTAGCCAGTGATAAGAATTTGATTCACAATGAATATGGTTCTTAGAAAGGGTTGAATATTACCTTAGTTTATACTTGATTCTTGTGTTGATTTCCTCTTAATTGAGATTCTTTAAACCATAAGCACTAATATCAATTCTTTCATAATTTTGACTTAGAATTTGAGATTGACGCTGTCTGAGTTAAGAATTTTAGATTGAGTAAATGATTGTTTGTCTTGATTCTTATCTCCACAATACAGTGTAGTATACACAGGCACTATAGTCAGAAATAGCTACCTATAACCCTTAAGAGTGAATCTATCCTTGAGTAATTTGGGCCTATGTACCACCAATATGTAAAGGATAATCTACCATGAGAAGAAGGCTACCTTAAGGGGTAGAGTGAAAGCTCCTGACTAAAAAAAAAAAAACTTCGAAAGAAAATGCACACAAATGCCTGTAAAAGAAGAAAAAATTGGAGATCAAGATGATAAGATTAGTTTGACCTACTCTTTTCTTTGTTCGAGGCAAAGGCTGTTGATATTGAAGATTTTGGGAATGAATTTTAATTGAATTGATTCACACACACACTATGAGAATCAAAAGAGAGATGGTATTGACTATTGAATTAAAGTTAGAACTTTGATAATATTTGAAATTTTCTTTGAGCTATATGACTTATACAATCTTTGAGGCTATTTTTATTCTAAATTCTTTTGTTCTTTGTTCTAAAAAAAAAAAATTGCAATGATGTTTGTGGGTATCATCGCTGAAGCCCTCACGAGACTATAACTCGTCCACTAGGGCCGCCTAGGGGTTTAAAGGCTTATTGCATACGCTAAATGCAATCGTGATTTCCTACAAAAGTGGACTAGTTTAGGTTTTCTTTTTACTTTTGTTCTAGGTTTGCTCGAGGACGAGCAAAGGGTAAGTGTGGGGGAATTTGATAAGTGCATATTTCCATATATTTTACTATTAATTTCTCCATCTTTTTTCCTGTTTTGGCTTAAATATTCTAGTTATTTTAGTTA
>NW_006262339.1:14978119-15002605 GCF_000493195.1 Citrus x clementina | reverse complement strand
CGAAGAGAAAATAAATTTGGAAGAGGGCAGATCCAATTCGGCAGCAAGAGGAAAATCAATAGCCGCTTGAATTAATCTCCATGATTGGTTTTATCAATTCTCTTATTCCCAATTCAATTATGTTAGGCTAGATTTTTATTTGGTTGAGGGTGAATTTAAAACCCTAAACATGCTATGCAATTAAATTTAAATTCTATCATTTAATTTATTTAATTGAGATTGTTTATGTTCTTCTATAATTAATGTTCATGGTTTATTCTTGTTTTATTTGAGTGGCCAATTAGATAGGACTTGAATAAATTTTATTGCTAGATTAAAATTCTTGATCCGTAATTGTCTTGATATTTTAATCATTAGTAGCAGGTTGGAATTAGTGATTTCAATTGAAGAGCATAACCTAGGTTAAATAATCCGAGCTTGTGTGTTTATTGCCTAGATCAACCTAATATCTTTCTTTGTTTAATGCTTCCATTATCTTAAATTTAAAGAGCTTGTTTTAAATTATTTAATGGTTAGAGATTAGGTGAAGAGCTTATTTTGCCTAACGACACACTAAGGAAAGATTGAGACTAACAGAGCTTATTGTTGTCTACGGTTGATAGTTTCAATATAAATTGATGATAGAATTAATATATTATGTGCATGTTTGGTGGTGGCGAATGATCATTTAACCAAAGTTTTCATCATTATTATTTCTTTCTCATTTAATTAGAGTTTTTATTAAATTCTTGTTCGTAGTTTTAATTTCTTTACTTCTTACTATTTAGTTAAAAATTCATAAACCCCCTTTTATTTTTAATTGGCATTTTCTTTAGTTAGATTAATTTATATTATTATTATTATTATTACTATTACTATTATTTATTTTAAATCTTGCTTTGGAGTTAATAATAAATATAACTAGCATAGTCTCTGTGGGATCAATCCTTACTCGCTCTGTACTAATTATTTATATTAATAGTAAGGTTTTAAATTTGGTGCACCTTAACGACACTACCAAATTTTTGGCGCCATTGCCGGGGACTAGTGTCTAGTTTGTTTATTATCACTCGTTTTATTTTTATTTATTTTTTTTTTCTTTATTTCTTTTCTCATTTTATTTATTTATTTTATTTTAATTAGTTATTTTGTTTTTGTTCTATATTTAGATTTTCATGAGCATAGAGGACATTCGATTGAAACTCGAACAACTTAGAGCAACCTCATCATATTCAGAACTCGATTTTGCCATCCACATTCCACTCCCGAAGACAGAGCCAAGCAGCCCAGAACCCGAACCAATGGCTCAAAATAACAACCGAACACTTAAAGAGTTGGCAGCTCCTAACTTGGACCAGCAACCCTTATGCATTGAGAATCCAAACCCTCAGGTAAACTTTGAACTCAAATCTGGGATGATTCATCTTCTTCCTACTTTTCATGGTCTTGCAGGAGAGGATCCAAATAAGCACTTGAAGGAGTTCCATGTGGTCTGTTCCACAATGAAACCAGCCGGAGTTTCGGAAGAGCAAGTTAAACTAATGGCCTTCCCATTCTCTTTGGCGGATTCGGCCAAGGAATGGTTGTACTATCTTCCCTCCGGTACTGTCACTACATGGAATGAGATGCGTCAGCTATTTTTGGAGAAATATTTCCCAGCATCAAAAGCTGGCAACATTCGAAAAGAAATTTGTGGAATCCGACAGTATAATGGAGAGCCGCTCTACGACTATTGGGAACGATTCAAAAAGCTATGTGCTAGTTGCCCTCACCATCAGATAAGTGATCAACTTCTTATTCAATACTTTTATGAGGGTCTACTACCTATGGATAGCAGTATGATTGATGCCGCTAGTGGAGGAGCACTCGTGGATAAGACACCAGAAGCAACCCGAAATCTCATTGCTAACATGGCTGCTAATTCCCAACAGTTCAACACTAGGAACGATCTACTACTGCCACCTAAGCGAGTCAATGAGGTAAGTACTACTTCTCTAGAAAAACAAGTTTCAAATCTTACTTCTTTAGTGCAACAATTAGCTCTAGGGCAACAAGCGAGACCATGTGGCGTTTGTTCCATGGTCGGGCATGCGACTGATATGTGCCCTACTCTCCAAGAGGGATCACATGAGCAGGCCAACGCAATTGAGGGGTTTCTAGGCCAACCAAGACAAAGGTATGATCCCTACTCTAATTTTTACAATGAAAGGTGGAAGGATCACCCTAATTTTAGGTATGGGAACCAACAACAAGGCATTCCTAATGTGGCACCATCTCGACCACCGGGCTAACCCCAACAGCGGGTGCAACAGCCTTACCAAGTTCGGCCACCTCCACCTCCTCAAAATCAAGGTACGTCTTTGGAAGATCTTGTAAAAGCTCTCGCTACTAACTCTATGCAATTCCAACAGACTACCCAGACACAGCTCCAACATTTAGAGAATCAAATTGCCCAATTGGCCACATCCATGAGTAGGATAGAGGCTAGAACTTCAGGAAAGTTACCTTCTCAACCAGAAATTAATCCAAAGGAGAATGCTAGTGCTATGTCTCTTAGGAGCGGGAAGCAATTGGAACCATTATTAGCTAAGCCATCAAAAGTATCCACAGCATCATCGCCCTCTGTGACCAATTCCTCCCCTAAGGCTCTTCCTTTAACAAAGAAAGATGATTCCCACTCGACATTGCCAGTCGATCCATCTGGCCAGGTAAGTATCCCCTCACCTCAAATTAAGACTCTCTCCATTCCTCCACCATTTCCTAGCAGATTTAAACAATCCAAGAAAGAGGAACAAGAAAAAGAGATCCTTGAGACCTTTCGTAAAGTAGAGGTAAATATTCCTCTACTTGATGCTATTAAACAAGTGCCGCGTTATGCAAAGTTTTTTAAGGAGTTATGCAGCAACAAGCGAAAGTTGAGCGGTAACGAAAAGGTAAGTGTTGGAGAGAATGTTTCTGCTGTACTTCAAAGAAAACTTCCGCCTAAGTGCAAAGATCCAGGTACTTTCACTATCCCCTGCACTATTGGTAATACCAGATTCGAAAGATGTATGCTAGATTTAGGGGCCTCAATTAATGTTATGCCATATTCGATTTATAACTCCTTGAATTTAGGTCCAATGGAAGAAACTGGTATAATTATTCAATTGGCTGACAGATCTAATGCTTACCCGAAAGGGGTTATGGAAGATGTTCTTGTGCAGGTCAATGAATTGGTCTTTCCAGCTGATTTTTATATCCTTGAAATGGAGGATGAGTTGTCGCCCAATCCCACTCCTATTCTGTTGGGGCGGCCATTTCTTAAGACAGCCCGAACCAAGATTGATGTTCACGATGGAACCCTCACAATGGAATTCGATGGTGAAGTGATTCGCTTCAATATCTTTGAGGCAATGAGGTATCCTAGTGATGTTCATTCTATTTTTGCCATGGATGATATTAATACTTTGGTGCAGGATTTCTTTAAATTATCCGGTAATGACAGTTTTGAAATTGCCATAAGCAAAAATCTTACGAAAGATGATTCTAAGGAACATGCAAATTTGATAAAGTTGGATGATGAGGTAGAGGAAGCTATGGCGATCTTAGATGGAGCAGTCACATTACGCACCAATGGGTATAATGTTTCTTACCTTGAATTGCCTTTATTAAACGAGAAACTTTTACCTTCAATTGTGCAGGCACCTACCTTAGAACTTAACCACTCCCAGAACACCTGCAATATATTTACTTGGGTGATAATGAAACACTTCCAGTCATAATTGCTAAAATCCTCACCCCAGTTCAACAAGAAAAGTTAATTAGGGTGCTTCGGGATCACAAGACGGCGATTGGCTGGACCATTGCCGACATTAAGGGAATTAGTCCTTCCATGTGCATGCATCGCATTTTACTAGAGGAAGGGTCTAAACCAACGAGAGATGCACAACGCCGCCTTAATCCACCAATGATGGAAGTCGTAAAACAGGAGATACTAAAACTCCTTAATGTGGGGATTATTTATCCCATTTCTGATAGTAAATGGGTGAGTCCTGTGCAGGTAGTTCCAAAAAAATCAGGCATCACAGTGGTCAAGAATGAAGAAAACGAGCTTGTGCCAACTAGAGTTCAAACTGGGTGGAGAGTTTGCATTGACTATCGTAAACTGAATGCAGCCACTCGGAAGGACCATTTTCCTCTGCCATTCATTGATCAAATGCTTGAAAGGTTAAGTGGTCACTCTCATTATTGTTTTCTTGATGGTTACTCAGGTTATAATTAGATCGTTATCGCTCCGGAAGACCAAGAGAAAACGACATTCACATGCCCCTTCGGAACATTTGCTTACCGACGCATGCCGTTTGGTCTCTGTAACGCTCCTGCCACTTTCCAAAGGTGTATGATGAGTATTTTTTCTGATTATGTGGAGAACATCATTGAGGTATTTATGGATGATTTTACAGTTTATGGTGATTCTTTCGATAAATGTTTAGATAACCTTACACTTGTTCTTAAACGATGCATTGACACTAACCTTGTGCTTAATTGGGAAAAATGTCATTTTATGGTTAATCAAGGTATTGTACTAGGTCATGTTAATTCTGAAAAGGGGATTGAAGTTGATAAATCTAAGATAGATCTTATACGCTCCTTACCACCTCCCACTAGAGTGAGGGGGGTTCGTTCTTTTCTTGGTCATGCAAGTTTCTATCGCAGGTTTATCAAGGACTTCTCCAAGATAGCTTTACCTCTCTGCAAGTTACTTCAAAAGGATGCAACGTTTGACTTCAATGAAGAGTGCGAAAGAGCTTTTAAGAAGTTAAAAGAGGTTTTGACATCGGCCCCTGTGATTCAACCACCAAACTGGGATTTACCATTTGAGATTATGTGTGATGCCAGTGACTATGTTGTTGGAGCCGTGTTGGGCTAGCGTGTGGGCAAGTTTCCTCATGTCATCTATTATGCCTCTCGTACATTGAATGATGCACAACTTAACTATTCCACTACCGAGAAAGAACTTTTAGCAGTTATCTTTGCCTTAGAGAAATTTCATTCTTATTTAATTGGATCTAAGGTGATCGTTTACTCTGACCATGCAGCTATTAGGTACTTGCTCACCAAAAAGGATGCCAAGCCGCGCCTTATTCGATGGATACTTCTATTGCAAGAATTTGACTTAGAGGTTCTAGATAAGAGAGGTTCTGAGAATTTGGTGGCAGATCATTTAAGTCGACTTACCTATAACAAAGATGCTCTTCCATTGCATGAGAACTTTCCAGATGAGCAGTTATTACATGTAGGTATAGTTACTCCTTGGTATGCAGATATTGTCAATTACTTGGTTACCCGGATAGTACCGAAAGAGATAACCCGTGCACAAAAGGATAAGATCAAGAGTGATGCCAAGTATTATGTGTGGGATGAGCCATACTTGTGGAAGCATTGTTCTAATCAAGTTATTAGAAGGTGCGTACCCGAAACTGAATTTACTTCTATTCTCACATTTTGTCATACTTTGGCTTGTGGAGGACATTTTGGACCAAAGAGAACAGCCCTTAAGGTACTTGCGAGCGGTTTTTATTGGCCATCACTATTTAAGGACGCATATTTGTTTTGCAAATCTTGTGATCGTTGTCAGAGAACAGGTAATTTGGGACCTAGAAATCAAATGCCACAATCTCCCATTCTTATAGTTGAGATTTTTTATGCTTGGGGCATCGACTTCATGGGACCACTTCCTTTATCATTTGGTAATCTCTATATTGTTCTTGCGGTTGATTATGTTTCAAAATGGGTGGAAGCAAAAGCCACCCGAACTAACGATTCTAAGGTTGTGGTAGATTTTATAAAGAGTAACATCTTTACAAGGTTTGGAACACCAAAGGCAATTATCAGCGACAGAGGCACTCACTTTTGTAACAGGTCAATAGAAGCCCTCTTTCGAAAATACAACATCACTCACAAGTTAATTCGAATAGAAAGGACTGGAGCCTACGGCTTGATGATGCACTTTGGGCATATAGGACCGCATACAAAACTCCTATTGGTATGTCACCCTACAGGTTGGTATATGGTAAGCCTTGTCATCTTCCAGTGGAACTTGAACATAAAGCATGGTGGGTTGTGAAACAATGTAACATGGAACTGGACGCTGCCGGCCAACACAGAAAGCTCCAATTGCAAGAATTAGAGGAAATTCGAAATGTTGCCTACGAGAGTTCACGAATCTATAAGGAAAAGACTAAAGTTTTTCATGACAAGCAGATCTTGAGAAAGAATTTTAAAGTTGGACAGAAAGTTTTGCTATTCCATTCTCGCCTTAAGTTGTTTCCAGGTAAGTTACGTTTTCGATGGGTTGGGCCTTTTGTTGTTATTAATGTTTTTCATCATGGTGCAGTTGAGATCAAGAGCTTAAAGATAGGTAAAGAGTTCAAAGTTAATGGTCATAGGTTGAAGCCTTACTATGAAAATTTTCAAACACTCAATGTAAAGGAGGCTCCACTTTATGAACCTGTGTACGTTGATGAGTGAAACTTGAGAACCAGGTCAGGCTGAGGACAATAAACCAAGCGCTTATTGGGAGGCAACCCAATGGCTGGAGAAAAGATTTTGAGAGCACGCCATAACAGATTTGATTTTTCTCCCTCTCATTCTTATTTACTTTACCTACGTTGTGTTGAATTTTGTTTGTTTCTGTTTGTGTGTCTCATCTCATTTTCCCATGTTTAATTCTGTCTTTTGTTAGCTTAGGCTTACATTGAGGACAATGTAAGAATTAAGTGTGGGGGGGGGGATTTCAAACTTAGTTTTTGTTGCTTCGTCTTTTTCTTTTTCTTTTTTTTTAAAAAAAAAACAAAAAAATGTTTTGAATATTAGCCAGTGATAAGAATTTGATTCACAATGAATATGGTTCTTAGAAAGGGTTGAATATTACCTTAGTTTATACTTGATTTTTGTGTTGATTTCCTCTTAATTGAGATTCTTTAAACCATAAGCACTAATATCAATTCTTTCATAATTTTGACTTAGAATTTGAGATTGACGCTGTCTGAGTTAAGAATTTTAGATTGAGTAAATGATTGTTTGTCTTGATTCTTATCTCCACAATACAGTGTAGTATACACAGGCACCATAGTCAGAAATAGCTACCTATAACCCTTAAGAGTGAAGCTATCCTTGAGTAATTTGGGCCTATGTACCACCAGTATGTAGAGGATAATCTACCATGAGAAGAAGGCTACCTTAAAGGGTAGAGTGAAAGCTCCTGACTAAAAAAAAAAAAAAAAAAAAACTTCGAAAGAAAATGCACACAAATGCCTGTAAAAGAAGAAAAAATTGGAGATCAAGATGATAAGATTAGTTTGACCTACTCTTTTCTTTGTTCGAGGCAAAGGCTGTTGATATTGAAGATTTTGGGAATGAATTTTAATTGAATTGATTCACACACACACTATGAGAATCAAAAGAGAGATGGGATTGACTATTGAATTAAAGTTAGAACTTCGATAATATTTGAAATTTTCTTTGAGCTATATGACTTATACAATCTTTGAGGCTATTTTTATTCTAAATTCTTTTGTTCTTTGTTCTAAAAAAAAAAAATTACAATGATGTTTGTGGGTATCATCGCTGAAGCCCTCACGAGACTATAACTCGTCCACTAGGGCCGCCTAGGGGTTTAAAGGCTTATTGCATACGCTAAATGCAATCGTGATTTCCTACAAAAGTGGACTAGTTTAGGTTTTCTTTTTATTTTTGTTCTAGGTTTGCTCGAGGACGAGCAAAGGGTAAGTGTGGGGGAATTTGATAAGTGCATATTTTCCATATATTTTACTATTAATTTCTCCATCTTTTTCCTGTTTTGGTCTTAAATATTCTAGTTATTTTATTTCATTTTTAAATTATACATATTTTACCCTTAATTATTTAATTACTAGTGATTTTTATTTGTTATTTTAAAATTTTAATTAATTGAATTATTTTGTTGAATAATGAATTAATTGAAGATTAAGGATAAAAAGGGCATGGGAAGTTTAAGTTGGGAAGAAATAAAAATTAAATTGAAAGACAAAAATGCGGCCAAGAATTAATGGAAATCAAGAAGACCAAAATTAGAAGTCAATCTCTTCAGAGCATGAACGGTGGGCATGCATTTGGAAAGCAAAGATTTGGCAATTTGGAATGCATGTGCTGGGCATTAAAAGAAGAAATCTTTAATTGGCCTTTTGCTTTTGTGGTCAAACGTGTGGCTAGCTTTCAAAGTTTAATAAGGAAATAATTTTAAAAGGGCTTGGTGAGTGGGCTTTGTAAGTCGGTGGATGGCTTTGACTTATGATAAGTTGTGAAGATTAATGCAATTAGAATCCAATAAGGATTAAGCATGTCAATAACATTATATAAAGGCCAAGAGGATTTGAGGAAGGAGGAGCCGCAAGAAGGGAAAAAACAAAGGAGAAGAATTCGAGCAGCAAGAGACTTTGGAAGAGGGCAGATCCAATTCGGCAGCAAGAGGAAAATCAATAGCCGCTTGAATTAATCTCCATGATTGGTTTTATCAATTCTCTTATTCCCAATTCAATTATGTTAGGCTAGATTTTTATTTGGTTGAGGGTGAATTTAAAACCTTAAACATGCTATGCTATTAAATTTAAATTCTATCATTTAATTTATTTAATTGAGATTGTTTATGTTCTTCTATAATTAATGTTCATTGTTTATTCTTGTTTTATTTGAGTGGCCAATTAGATAGGACTTGAATAAATTTTATTGCTATATTAAAATTCTTGATCCGTAATTGTCTTGATATTTTAATCATTTGTAGCAGGTTGGAATTAGTGATTTCAATTGAAGAACATAACCTAGGTTAAATAATCCGAGCTTGTGTGTTTATTGCCTAGATCAACCTAATATCTTTCTTTGTTTAATGCTTCCATTATCTTAAATTTAAAGAACTTGTTTTAAATTATTTAATGGTTAGAGATTAGGTGAAGAGCTTATTTTGCCTAACGACAAACTAAGGAAAGATTGAGACTAACAGAGCTTATTGTTGTCTACGGTTGATAGTTTCAATATAAATTGATGATAGAATTAATATATTATGTGCATGTTTGGTGGTGGCGAATGATCCTTTAACCAAAGTTTTCATCATTATTATTTCTTTTTCATTTAATTACAGTTTTTATTAAATTCTTGTTCGTAGTTTTAATTTCTTTACTTCTTACTATTTAGTTAAAAATTCATAAACCCCCTTTTATTTTTAATTGGCATTTTCTTTAGTTAGATTAATTTATATTATTATTATTATTACTATTACTATTATTTTATTTTAAATCTTGCTTTGGAGTTAATAATAAATATAACTAGCATAGTCTCTGTGGGATCAATCCTTACTCGCTCTGTACTAATTATTTATATTAATGGTAAGATTTTAAATTTGGTGCACCTTAACGACACTACCAGTGAAAGTACAAGAAGACAAAGTAGGAGTACCATGCAACATTTGCATGGTAGGTGGATCCAAATAAAGGATAATGTTTTAAACATTACAAAGACGTTTCATTTTTTGGTATTATTTGTTTAAAAATTTAATTTAATTTTTTTAGGTAGTATAAAATACTATAGATTAAAATATTAGTATGATTTATGTATTAAAAATTACGAAAATTTATCTAGTTCATAAATATTATTCAATCATCAAATTTAAAGATAAAATTGTAACTTTAAAATATCAAGTGGTTTGTCATTACAAAAGGAGAGGGGGAAGAAATATCACCGCTATTGATAAGTGAAGTGATGGCGACAATATATTGTATTTAAGTCACATGCGAATTAACAGCGGTATAAATAAATAAGCCACCACATCGCCCATAGAGCTACCGCATGGCCCCAAGATTTAAAGTTATATCAAGTGGTGGACCCCAATTGTCTGTATCCACCCACCTTCCTTCAGCCGTCATCTCCCAATCTCATCCTCCACGTGCTTTCACTTCCACTTATATATTTCATCCTTGATCCTTCCCACTTCATTTCAAAATCAAAACAAAAAGATAATAATAATAACAATAATGGCCGTCGTAAAGCAACGTCGCCAACTCAATCTTCGTCTCCCTATGCCTGAACTTTCGGAGCGGTGCCTGCGTTTTCCTTTGCCCCTCCCTCCCACTGCCCCCAACACTAATAACAACACCACCGCCGCCACCGCCGCCATCGCCTACTCTGATCTTGAGAAACTTCAAGTCCTTGGCCATGGAAACGGTGGAACAGTCTACAAAGTCCAACACAGATGCACCCACAAAATCTACGCCCTCAAAGTTGTCCATGGCGACGCTGACCCCACCGTGCGCCGCCAAGTCTTCCGTGAAATGGAAATCCTCCGCCGCACTGACTCTCCTTTCATTGTTCAGTGCTTTGGTATATTCGAAAAGCCTTCTGGTGACATCGCTATTTTGATGGAGTACATGGATTCAGGCACCCTCGATACTTTGTTGAACAAAAACGGCACCTTTTCGGAGCCTAAGCTTGCTCACATGGCCTCTCAAATTCTCAAAGGTTTGAGTTATTTGCATGGCCATAAAATCATTCATCGAGATATTAAGCCATCCAATTTACTGGTTAATAACAACAACATGCAAGTGAAAATAGCCGATTTTGGTGTTAGTAAAATCATGTGCCGTTCTTTGGATGCTTGTAATTCTTATGTGGGTACTTGTGCTTATATGAGTCCTGAAAGATTTGACCCCGATGCCTACGGAGGGAATTACAATGGTTATGCTGGAGATATTTGGAGCTTGGGGCTTACTTTGTTGGAGCTTTATTTGGGTCATTTTCCGTTTCTTCAACCAGGTCAAAGACCCGATTGGGCCACCCTCATGTGTGCTATATGTTTCGGGGATCCGCCCAGTTTGCCCGACGGGGCATCCCCGGAATTTCGCAGTTTCATTGAGTGTTGTTTGCAAAAGGAATTTAGTAAAAGATGGACGGCTTCTCAGCTTCTGACTCATCCTTTTCTGTGCAAAAATCGAAGATCCGATTGCTGACCCGAACCCGAATAATCAATGAGAGTTTGTATTTGTATATACTTTCGGAATCAGATTTCAATTTTGTACATTATTATCTTTTGTCTTCATTAGCTGTTTTATTCAACTCTTCAAAATGAGAGTCAGAGAAATTATTTGTATTTTTGGTTAAAACTTGAGTTTAACATTTTTTTTACTGTTTGTAATGATCCTTATAATTAACCCCAAAAATCTGCATGAACTAGTACTATTTGTTCGTCTACTTCGACTTACCTAACGCAACGCAATGCTTCGTTTTTGTTGAGCTAATTTTCCTCGTCAAACATTTAATTCGGAGACCGAATTCCACTTTCTGGCACTCTTCCGCGCCGGGCGCTAAGGTCAATATTTTTATTCATTCAAAGTCCATTTTACAACAATTTAAAAAAGTCAGTTGTTTTGTTTTCTTATGCCGTCGAGATATTCAATTTATTGCAGTAAATAATTGAATGAATGAATTATTAAAAATGAGTCCATTGAAATATTCTCGAACCACACTTGAATGATAATTCTATCAAACATGCACGTAATTAATATATAAAGAGCTCTATTATAAATAAATACCGTTAAACTGGTTATTTTGTATTTAATTTGATACATTGATGCGGTCATGCGGGCGTATGATCTCCTTCTAATATAGATACAGACTTTTCGTAGTTAAATTACAAGATTAGGTATTTATTTACCTTTTGAACATCTGTATGTAGCTCTATATGACTAGCACTTAATTTGTCACAGGAAATCTTTTAACTAATTTCCCAAATTATGAGATGTTTCAAATAAATAAATATCATTAAATACAAAATTTCATGATGTTTGAATTATTTTCATTATACTATAACAAATTTTGTATTAGGGATGGCAGCATTTCCCGCGCGAACCATACTCATGGGTTCCCGATCAATTCCGATTGGGAATGGGCTCTCAAAAAATTTTAGATTTAAAAATGGCTTCATTTTGGAGATAAACGCAAGTCTCAAATATATTTCGAGTTTAGATTTAGGGATTTTATCGGGCCCGGAATTTGAATCCTAAATATGCTTTTCTTAAAAAAAATCAAAATATATTTTAATTTAATCATATAATAATAATTTAAAAAAGAAACTCAACGCACATATGTTTAATTAGATAATAGAAAAATATAACAAAACTAATACCCTAGAACTAAACTCACGGTGAGTTAATCACATCGCCACCTCCGTGTCTCCAACGGAGCTTCCTCTTCCCAACCGTCGCATGCAACACCAAAAGATCAAGCTTCGCCACTGCTTTCATTTCTCACTTTTCCATTTGGTGGTGTTGGATGTCAGAGCCGGGGCCATGAACGTCATAAGCTCTGTTGGAATTAATATGGCCAACAAGCAGCTCATGTCCTCCTCCGGTTATGCTTTCAACTTTGGTTTGTCTTCGATTTGAGCTGATCTTATTTTTCAATTATAGAATTTATTATTATTTCATTACTTTGAACATAATTTCTTTCATCCCTTCGTGGATCCGCAAGATTCATGCACTTTTCCAATTTTTTTTAATGGAATTGCAATACAGCCCAACGATTTAAGATAAGGATAAACTTATGCTTTAAAATCTGTATATAATTATTATTTTTTCTAAATATTCAAAATTATTATTTAAAAAAAAATAAATGGGGACCAAGCCCGCATTTTAATCTCCACCTAATTTCGGGATTATCAGGGGCATCCCGAATTATCCTCAATTAAAACTTTTTCGGGTATAGGGTAGGTTTAGAGTAGCGTTGATAAATTAAGTGCTTGGGTTGGGTAGGGGTGGGCCTGGGTCAAGCCCACTACGAGCTTGGCTGGGTTTGGGGCGGGGCTTGTGCTATTACTTATTTTTAATTTTTTTTTAAATTGTTGTAAACTTAAAATGAGTTAGTAATAATCAAGTTATAATCAATAATAAATTAAAGAAAATAAATATTTCAAAATAAAATAATAAATAAATAAAATAAAGTAAATAAAAGTTTAGAGATTTAATTTTTTAGTACTGAATTTTCTAATTCAAGCATTTTTTTAATTAATTAACATTTAAAAGAGAGATTAGTATTATAATTTTAAGTTTTTTGATTTATTATTGATATATAAATTAAGAATTTAAGTTTTTTTTTTTATTTTTCTATTATTTTTTAATTTAAATTTATTATTCTAATTTATAAATTTATTTTAAAAAAAATAGAACACTTAAATCTGGTCCATACTTTTTTTCCTAAGTCTTTGTTCAGACGAGCTTGAATTTGCCCATACTTTTTTGTCATCCCTAATTTGGAGATTGCTTTTAAATCGAATTCGGGAATTATGATCTTCGGCGCGAACCCACCCCACTGACATCACTAATTCGTATAACATAATCAAAATTCGGTATCTTTCTTATTTCCTATCAAGATATTTATAGAAAAAAAATCGTTACTAGGCATGTCCCACGTGCTTAAAAATATTTGATAGACGATAAAATTCTTAAGGGATTTGTTTTTATTTAAACTTAATTATTTAATTTTCAATAATTTATATTATCCGTTTGGTTCTTAGTAGGTTCCACTCCCACAAGTTGCAGATTAAACTTTTCTATATACGATAACGATGTGAACAATAATTCAAAAAGATAAATAGTTTCCTACATTTTTGTTGTCTACATTCACATGTTCACTTTACTTGTTTGCCACCCTAAGTGGCACATTAGGGTTGTCGATAGCGATTGATCAAGTGACGTGGTAGTGGATTGGTTTGGACTGTCCTGGTACTCGTACACTAAACAAGTTATTAAAAAAAAAACATAAAAAAGTGTAATGTTCTAATTCTTAATATTTAAGTTTTAATTTAAAATATTTTTAATGTGGTATTTATTTATTGAATAAGATAATAAAATAATAATAAGTTTATATTTATTAGTTAATAAATAAATAATACATATTATTATAATTAAAATTAAAACTGAAAGACCAAGCATTATTTTAAAAAAAATGGCTAAAATTAGATATTTCTTGATTGCTTCTCTTACAACTGGAGATGTCTAACGGGTCGTGCCATCATCAAAGGAAGGGACATGTGTGCTCATGTTCGTGCTGTGCCCTGCCCACTTATTCCTTGCCCATACGTACTGTGTTGTGAATCGTGTAGTGCCAAACTGCCATACCTAAGAAAAAAAATATGAAAAGCTTTTTTCTTCTTTTTTTTTTAATTTTTTTAAGAGGGCGTGCCATACTTTTTTCTAGCCTATTGATTCCATTTTGTCAAATTCAATAGAATTAAAAATTTAAAACTTAAGTCCATATTTAATAATAATAAACTAATAATAGTAAGCAAACGTAACATTAATTACTAAGTTAGACTCTACGGTATTAGAATCCTTTTTTAATACTTAACAACAACAATAATAAGAATAAAATTTTCTTAAGAGTTAACTTAATTGTCAACTTGAACTTATATAGAGTCATAGATCATAGTGTATAATAACATTAATACATATCTATAAAATCATAATATTTATAATTTTATTTATTAAAATCATGACATCAATAATTCATTTAATAAATTATACATATAAATCAATTAGATTTTTTTTAAATTAAGAATTAAATGAATTTACAAAACTTGCGCTAATAAAATATATTAAAAGATTCAATTTTAAGTTATTTGTAAAATTATAAAATTTTAAATTTACTTTCATTCAAAAGTGAAACGTACTTATTACGGGCCTTTTTACGTGCTGTGTTTTATCTCATCTCTAATAGTACAGTGCCTTTAAGGCCCACGTACCTAAAATTTGAAACACAACCCAGCTGCATGTGTACTGTGCAATACCACATGATTCACCAAAACATACCATATTATATTAACATATGTCGTGCTCATATTATGCCACGTACCATCCGACCCGTTGACCATCTCTACATACAACATCCACAAATAAATATCTTTTAAAAATAAGCAGTTGAGTTACACAAGAATTCTTATGGAAGTAGCAACTTGTATGTCTCAATCACGCTATCAAATGCATGAACGTGAACGCAAGTGCTTATTAAATAACAAAGCAGCTAGCATCATCAATGATGTCAACTCCATTTTTTTCTCTAGGTAAATACTTCCTTTTTCTTTAGGTAAATACTCACGTGATTGTTTTATATTTTTATCAAAATCATGTTATTTTTTATCTTTCTTTTTTTATTTCTTTTTACAGTTGTTCATTTGAAGTTCATTAAGAGAATTAAATCCGCTAAATTACTTTCTTTCCATCTTTTCAATTAATTTTTATGTTACGAAATTATCCCTAAAATAAATTACAATTAACGGCAAATAATATTTATAAATAAAATATATTTAGGTAGTGTATTTTTTTATTTAAAATCTGAATGACTCTAAATTTAACTAAAATCTGAATATCTGAATGCATATATCTAAATAACATATATTTTTTTATCAATATTTGAATATAAGTGTTAAGTTATTTTTTAAAAAGAAATATGAAATATGATATTTTGACATGTATAACCTTATAAATACTAACAACACTTATATTTATTTGTGGAACATATGACAAATTATAAATAAATTATTTGCTTAGTTAAAAAAATTGATAATGAGTACTTTAACAAAGCACGAAAAATAAAAAATATATCTAACACATGTACTTTAACAAACTAAGGTGCTTTTGTTTTTTAGTTTGAAGTCTGAATTTAACTTTTTTTCAGACATTTATTTATTTTAGGTTGTTTGTTTTTTTAACTTATCACTTATTGTTAGACAATTTTATTTGAATAGAAAAAGTAGAAAAAGTCCACTTTTATCTGAAGTCTAAAGTTTAAATGGAAAATTTTAATTTCAAATCTCAAAAATACCCTTAACAATTCATAAATTTCCAATATTATGTATAAACCTAATATTTTTGTATTATTCTTGAAGCTATTTTTTAACTACTTTAAATTTTTATTCACATGATAACATTAACTAAACTAAAATATTGAACAAATCAAATTATGTCCATTGTGATGAATAAAAAAATAAAATAATAGTGTTGACTTTATAATAAAAGTTGATGTTATAATTACATCTTTTATTAGAAAATTAAATTAAGATCAACAATGATAGTTTTTTTTTTAATGCTACCAAACTAATCAACCTGTGAAAATTATAAATTGTGAAGAACAAATATATGCACCACTTAAAAGGATATTTATGTCAAACTACTAGCTTTTAAATTTTCTCTTCAGATGTTGAAAAAGAAAAAACAAACATGTCATTCAAGCATTTTCATTCAGACCTATTCAGACTTTAGCTAAGTTCAGACCTATTCAAATTTCAGATTAAAAACAAACGCAACCTAAATACTCTAAATGTTTGAAAGTTATTAAAATTCAGACTTCAGGAAAAAAAAAAAAAAACCTTACTCATTAAGTCCATTTAATCTATATTCATTGCATGTAATTTTTTTTTCCAATTAACATCAAACATAACTTTTATATTGAGTCATTATTATTAAATTGTCAATCAAAAATCATATTGTGCAATTTTTATTATGTTTTTTCGAGAGCAAATATGGAGTCTGCACATAAAGGATTATAAAAAGGTAACTATGATGGATTTTGACTTAATTCTTCTCTTGTCTGTGAATTAAAATGCCCAAGCAAATGAAGCACTTTCAAGTCTAGATTGAGAAGTATAAGCAGTATTTTTTTTTTTATGATACAAATCAAATACTTTTATATTTATCTTAAACCTTCCAATTATATCATATTTAATTAAGTCTTATTTACTTCATGATGTGCTCATAATTTTATATATTATTTTAATTCTTTCATAACTTAATTTTATGTTAAAATTTACATTTTATTATACTAATTTTTATCTTAATTTCTATTATTTTGATATTATAGGTTTATTTTGGGAAAAATGAAAAGAAATGTAATTTCAGGTGGATTCCAGCCCAAAAAAAAAAAAGAATTGTGAATTTTTGAAAATGTTAGAAAAAGCGGGTGGACGGTGGATAATTTCCAAAAAGAAAAGGCCAAGCCAAATTAAGAAGTTGATTTCCTTAGTAAGAACAAGTAGGTTAAGGAATGACATCCCAACCTTTGCTTAGTTTGAGATGAAATCATTATATGAAGTATGAGAGAAATACAAAGACCTACTAAGAAAATGCCCAAATATTAGTCTACCATCAGGTACAAACTTTTTACTATTGTTTAGTATCCAATACCAGAACAATAATTGATGTTGCAATAGGAGGAACTTTGATAGGAAAAACACCAAAAGCACCGTATGAATTATTAGAGGAGATGGTCGTTTGATCCCTGAATCAATCAATAACAAGCAGCAAACACCCATAATGTTGACATTGTCAATATTTTATCTGCACACACATAAGTATTATTTTTATTCAAAATCAAGTTTGTGAATTGTGTGAACGGAATCATGCTAGTGTTCATTGTTAAGTTGGAGGTCTTTTTGCACAATCATCTACTATTGTGCAAATTTTATTGTACTTTCAAGTGCATAAATCTATTATAGTATAGATTTATGGTAACGAGTGTCGATCTCTCGAGAAGGTAAATTTAATCATGTGCAGGATTAATTTTCTAAGGTTATCTATGAATTAATTGGATGTGATTTTTGAGCAATACTAAGCTAAAAAATTAGCGAGAGTGAATTGAAGATGAAGTAATGGAAATGAAGCACTTAAATCTCTGTATTCACACTTAACACTTCACCATGAGCTTAATATTACCTTTTAGTTCCAATTAATTTATGAGGTGGGAATTTTCACTCCTCATAAGTCTCATCCTGGTAAATATGGTATCAAGCACTCATTGTGCCAAGGGAAAATAATCTTTTGCTAAATATGATGTATGAGTACACATTGTGCCAGATGATAACAATCTTTCTATCGACAATATAGCAAGAGTGTCCTCTAAGTAACTTAAATACACTCTCTGTCAACAGTAAGTGAAGACGAACCACTAGTACTAAACGAGAGTGTTTCTCTAATAAATATAGTGTAAAGTGATAATCATGCCAAACAGTAATAATCTTGCACTAAGAAACCGGTATACCAAAATCATGCCAAAATCTAGACAAGATTTATTGTCTGTTAACGATAAGTTAAAACAATCCACATAAATCAGAGAGAGGGAGTGAATAAACCTACCAAATTAAGCCCATGGATCATGTTGATGCTTTACCTTTAACTAAAGCTTGAAATTAATTTAGCTACTCATATATGAACTTGGGGTAAAATGATAATTTTATATTAAAATATGTAAAAACACAAGATAGAGCAAAAATTACATAAAATGGAGCTCAAATTTGGGTTCAGAGTTGTTAAATTTGAAGGGAGTCCCTTATTTATAGATACATTTTGGATGCACAAGATTGCACCATATGGCAAGCTCTGATTGAATGGAACACGTCATCAGGCATGTGATACACAAAAGTTAGCAAGCAACAATTCAATGTATTACATGTAACATATGCACATTTTTCTATCCAATAGCATGCTACCACATCATCAGTGAATGTTAAGTCAACTAGGCTCCACTAAATTAACACGCATCCTACTACACTAAATTCGAACTTCTGTATATCTTATTTTATGCAATTGAAGTCCATTTTGATCTTGATTTCCATCGTTCCTTAGGTTTTAAGGGCTTTTGAAATTGTTTACGGTGTCGATGCTGCCATCTAGGATCGCGAATATAAATAAAATTATAATTTTATCCTTTATATCCTTTTTAAGATTTTTAGCTATTCTGAGCTCAAAAACGTTATTTGTTCTACTATCCAACTTCTCGTTAATCATGAAATGACCCTGAAATACATATAATACTCAAGTTATAACAAAACACACAAAATCAAAGCTTAAGAGACTTAATTACATAAAAGTATAGATGTTAGTGAGACTTAGGAGTGTAAAATGACGATTTTTCTCGTTATAAATATACACTCTCCAGTACTCAACAACCCCCCACAACCCCCTACTAGCTTATTGCTAGTCCTAACAAAATTCAAACCCAAATTGAAATCCTTTTTTTTTTTTTTGGCAATTGTGTTTGCTTCTCTAATCAGATTAATGACAATAATCAAATAAAAGTACAAACATTATTTTTGGTCTCAATAATATCACTCCCATATCAAACCATTTGCACAAATCAATTGAGTATATTAATTAAGCCACCTACAAGAATGATATGTCAAACCCCAAAATCTCACGGGTAATAATGAGATACTCTCAAAAGGAAATAAACCCAATAAAACATTCACTCCAAGGAATGGTAGATTGAGAGAAAATAATAGGAAAACAACATCACACATTGTCACCAAGATGAAGAAATAATGTCTAGCTTTTGCTAGTCAAACAAATAATAATTATTATTTTTATGCATCATCACATTTTTTAGTCCATATTACTAGCTTCTACTTTAGACTATACCTCCCTAAAATCATGAATGACTTTTACTAGGATGTAATGTTAGGTTAGGAAGATGGCTAACAGAGAATAGATAATATGAAAAATAAAATATATGTCTGAGAAGAAATAGATATCATTAGGGAATTACAAGGTGCTTTTCAATTTCTTTCATTTATTTATTTTATTTTATTATTTTATTATTATAATTTTTTTTTTGTAATGCACAACTTTTTTGAAAAATCATCTATATTTTTCTCAAACATGAATAGGTGATGGAAAATATAAAACACAAAGTAATACTCTAAATTAGAGTGGGATAGGATGATAGGTTAACAAAGAATTTTTTTTTTTAATAGGCTCAAAAGGAGTAACTATGGATACTTCACAATATAGATGGCTAGAAAATGCTCAAACAAATCAAAGATGACCTTTCTGTCATATTCTAGGGCTCTAAAAAGTCTTTCATATCTACTAGTTCAATGAATTTTCAGATGTAACAACATAATTTTTTTTAATTGGTTGACTCAAAAGAAAATATAGAGATCTTATAGAAGAACTATTGACCTGTTTATGCAGACACGGTTACTCTCTAAGAATACTAGGCTCAAAAACTCATTTGGAACTCATTATGACATGTACATTCCTTCAAATAGCTCAATCAATTTCGCTCGTCAAATTTCTCAATTCACATTTGTCAATAACATCAATATGTAAAGTGGCAAACATGGTGTGTAACATAAATCAAAGCCAAAGATAATATAAATACTAAAATTTAGAAGTAATCATACCCTACGATGGTAAAAGATCACAAAAATGCTTTTTTTTATAGGGTTAAAATAAACTTTAAGACTAAGAGATGCATTTCTAAAGTGAAGATAGCTGAATATAGAGTTTAGTTACTTTAGAAATGCATCTCTTAGTCTTAAAGTTTATTTTAACCCTATAAAAAAAAGCATTTATTCCCTTCTTTTAACTAGAATGAGACATTGTCCTTAATGTCATAAAGGAAAAAAGCAGAGTTTAGAAGACACTAGCTAAATGTTACAACACAAGAAAATATTTACAAATGAAGAGTTAAAATCTAATTTGCACTTCTTAGTCCTACCACCACCACCATTAGTTAACCAATCAAATAAAGATTTGGCTTTAGTTTGTAAGCTTGTAAAAGATTAAGTAATAGTAGTATGAGTACAAATAAAGAGTTTTTTCACCATGAATAGAATGAAATGATTCTTAGTTGCATGGTATTTATGAGTTGTTTTGAAAAAGAAGCTCGTTTTTAAAGGCCTTAGTGATAGACACACTGATACACAACTATATTTGGGGTAGTGTGTTTGTCAAATGATGCGTGAAGTGAACAATAAGAAAACAAATAGTAAATATATATAAAATCATGCCGTTAAAAGCAATAATGCAAATGATAAAAGAACAAAACAAAAGGATATGTGCTGGTAGTTATAACTGTGGCTCGCATCTTCCTTTGGTTTTATATCAAAAAACAATTTGAATGCCCTCTATGGGTTAAGGATAGGCTTCCCATCCAGTTTTCTTATAAACCGGCAATCAGGCAAATAGGGTCATTTGTAGTCAAATTCCTGAGACTGTATGTTACATGTTCTTTTGAAATAATGGCCATAACTGGGAAATTGCACATTATACGTATCCATTGGGATGCATTTCAAGAGTTGAAAGGAAGTCATCCAATGACTTTTAAGCCATCCCTAATGCATTTCAAGATGTGCACAGTCGTTTATTCCAGTTTGTTCAAGCACACTTATGATAAGAAACATAGAGCCGTCTAACTCTTCGTTTTCTTGAATAATTTCCTTTCCTGCAACCAGGCATGTAGGCAACAAATTTGGGAGGTAACTTCCTCGCCAATTGTACTTTGGCTTTGATTAACCAATGGATGTCAACAGGGATGTTATTTCTTATAAGCAGTCGCAAGCGTTCGAACCGAGCTTTATGGATTGTGAGGATTGCATTCTAAGGGAGAAAGGGAAATCACTTGTGGAGCTTTACAAGAATTGTGTTCCTATCCATACTTTGGCTTGAGAATGTCAGTTATTATGGGAAACTGAAGGAACCGATTTTAATATCATGAAATACCATTATTCACCACTTAACCGGGGTAACAAATGACAACATACCAAATAAAAGAATCAATCTAGCAAAAACATAACACATGTGAAAGCAAATAACAAAATAAAAACACAATGTAGAAAGTAGGACATTAACTCACCATCGTCCCTTTATTGAGTTTAACTTAAGTTCTAATCCATAGATACCACCCTCTATGTCTATGAGTTGTCTTTTTACCTCTTCAAAATAGGATACTGACACTGGTGGTCGTAAATCCCAAATATGATGTAATTTACAAATTTGGAGCAAGTTGCTTATAGAATCTTTGACTTCAAGAACAAATTGCTACCTGACAAGCAATTACTTAGCCTCAAAACCTGGTTTGCTAAATATGATTTCACTGTTCAACACATAAAAGGCAACCAAAACCTCATTCCAGACTTCCTCACCCGGCCAGCTATAAATAAACCCACACTCATCTCCTCGATTCAAACCATTCCAGTTATAGCCATGAATCGCCAACTTCCTTTCAAAGCTCTCAACCAAAGAAATTTCCCCATGAACATCTCTTTCCAATCGGCTTACCAATTGCAAGATTTTGCAAAGAAGTTTCATTAAAGTACTGATGACATATAATATAAGTTATATAAGAAAATACAATTGTTAAACTTAAGTGAGAAACAATCAAATAATTTCAATTAGCAAAACGAAATGACAAATCACCCAAAGAAGAGACTCAATTAAGGTGTGATGTGTCACTTAAATTTATTTTGGCGTCTTCTTCATGTGGTTGATACTCTAGATATGACTTTAATTTTTTACCATTAACTTTAAAAGTGACACCATTCTTTAGATCCTTAATTTCAATGACCTCATGTGGAAAAATAATGTAAACAATAAAGGTGTAAGCATCTCAAAATAAAGTTGGCCAATAAAACTTTAGCAGTCATCCTTTTGGCGCTAAAACGGTCTTCACATGCTTGTTCATTGTAAAATGAAAGGAGTTTTTAAAATTTGCTCCCTAGGATGCATCGTTTGATTATTTGATTTGAGCAGTACTTGAATAGATAAGATCATTTCAATAGAAATTCTTTATTTTCATAAAAAAATTGGCTTTGTCCGCTTTGTTCTGGAAGTTTATCTGTAACAAGATAATTAATTATATCAGCATACCATGGTAGTATTTCTACACTTATTAGTCGTTCATCTAAAAATGATTCATTTAATGGTAATAGTTTTAGAATTGTGTCAAAATTGAGGCTAGAAAGATGATCTGGCACTAGATTTTTTGTGCCTTTCTTATATTTGAACTCAAGGTTCAATTCCTGCAAAGTAACACCCATCAAATTAATCTGGCCTTTGCAACTTTCTTTGTAAGAAGATATTAAGAGAAACATGATCTATAAACACAATTATTTTACATTCTATAAGACAAGATCAAAATTTTTCTAATGCTAACACTAATGTTAGCATTTCTTTTTCAATGATTGAGTAATTCAACTATGCTTATTAAATGACATAAGGGATAGAATAAACATAATTAAATGTATCACACATGAGGTCAAAAGGTAAGTTTCAGTTTCAAGGCTGAATGATGGGTGATGAGGTCAACAACTACTCTAATTTTTAAAATGCTTCAAGACATGAATCATCAAAGACAAAAGGTATATCCTTAGCAAGTAAATCACATAAGGGTCTAGATATTTTGCTAAAATCTTTAATGAAATGTCTATAAAAACCAGCATGCCCAACAAAGGATCTTACTTCTCTAATTGTTTTAGGTGGAGGAAGATTGGAAATTAGATGCATCTTGGCTTTGTCAACTTTAATACGTTTATTGAAAATGATGTGACCGAGGACAATACATTATTTTATAATAAAATAACACTTTTCTCAGTTCAGGACCAAATTCTTTTTTATACATCTCTATAGTAATCCTTTGCACATTCATAGAGACCCAAATACAAGAGTTAGAGCCAACAAGATGCAAGCTGCTTTAAATGGATTAATTGAGAAAATGTGGACTGAAAATGCAATTTAAGATGCAAGACATCATGAATTGGGCTTGGAGAGAAGACAAGGCATTGTTGGCATTATTCAAGCTATTGGATAGCCAAATACACAATTTGGATCAAATGCCGAAAGGACTGGTATTGATTGAGCCAGAACTAATGTGCAAACTATATACCGTTGAAAAGATAATTAAGTTAACTTTCAATGCATTTTATAGAGCTGGATTTGGAGTTCTCTAGAAGGAGTTATGACCAATTTATTATAGCTTATTCAGGCTTTGGAATTCCAACGACTCCTTTGTTTATTCAACTTCATTTATTTGTTTTGTTTCAAGTTTGTCAGTGTGTTAGGTAAGTCTACCATCAATGATGGTGGGTTAGCATTAAGTTCGTCAATGATAACATTAATTATGGTAGGCTAGCATTAAGTTTGTCAATGATTAGCATTAATAATGGGGGGTTGGTGAAGACTTTTGAAGCACCCTTTGACAAACCTATGCTTGGAAGGTTGTTTCAATGTTTTCATTTGTATTTTTTGGATCTTGGGTTTCTTTTTGCCTATTTAAACTCAGCAACCTTGCCATATAAGATAATTAGAGATTAATGTTATTTGAATTTGAAATAATTATTCTTTCTTTGGTTCTTTTGAGAACTAGTGAACTTATCAAGAATTTGCATTCTTCTGGCGTTCCAAATCTAGACTTATCACTCACCTTCTCATCTACATCTTGAGTGTGGCATTAATATAATTCTCTATACCTCTGGTTCATGTTTTCTTAAGCATTGGGTCAAGGTTTTGTTTGTCTTAAATCTATTTAGAACTTTCTTAGGAAGTTGAAACTACAAATTAAGTGTGGGTTTCAAAGTTTTATTGTAGGATTTGCATCATTAAAAAAAAAATCAACCATATCAGAAGAAATGCTTAGCATGTATCATTGAAATATTATAGGTGCATGCAACTCCAA